>NW_028226783.1:0-15000 GCF_052327205.1 Somniosus microcephalus
CCTAGACAGTAATCTGGAAAACAGACAAAGTCTCGAAAAACCACCTCCTACCATTCTCCAGGTACCCCGCCAATCCCCCCTGCCAGAAATGACAAGTGTCAAATCAGCGGGACGGATTTGACTTTTGTGACCGACCGCTGGAACTTTTTTCGGCTACAGGCAGTCAAATTTTTCTCCTTCCGGACTTCCAGTACAACTTTGAACGGCCATATCTCCGCACTCCCGCGTCGGAGCCAAGCCGTTTTTACACCGTTAGACGCGGCTTCCCGTGCCCGTTCGAATGCCACCCTGCTCGGCGGAAAAGGAGACATTTTTTTTTTTCCGGCCGTTTTCGGGAAAAAATTTTCCCGCTCTGAACTCCGATTTTACGCCTTTAATCGATTCGGAGACGGTCGCTTACGCAAGGGAGGCGAAGCCCGGGCCTCTGCCGGGCGTCAGCCTGCCGTATGTAAGCCCGTCCGAAGCATGAGTTCCCACTTTTGGTTATCCAGTTGTCAATTTTAAAATTTCAGTTAATCAGTTGCCTGCTTGGTTAATCATTTGTCGCTCTGACATTTGGTTAACCAGTTGTCGATGTTCGAAATTCAGTTAATGAGTTGCCTCTTTGAAATTTCAGTTAATGAGTTGGCCCTTTGGTTACTCATTTGTCCCTGTGTCTTTTGGTTAACCAGTTGTCGATGTTCGAAATTCAGTTAATGAGTTGCCTCCTTGGTTACTCATTTGTCGCTCTGGCTTTTGGTTAACCAGTTGTCGATGTTCAAAATTACAGTTAATGAGTTGCCTCTTTGAAATTTCAGTTAATGAGTTGGCCCTTTGGTTACTCATTTGTCCCTGTGTCTTTTGGTTAACCAGTTGTCGATGTTCGAAATTCAGTTAATGAGTTGCCTCCTTGGTTAATCATTTGTCGCTCTGACTCTTGGTTAACCAGTTGTCGATGTTCAAAATTTCAGTTAATGAGCTGCTCTTATGTTCTATGATTTCCTACCTTGACAACTCATTAACCAGTGTTTCAAACAATGCACCAGGCCATTTGACGACCCCAACTCGGTTCCACAAGCGGGAAAGCAGCACCCCAAGGCCCGGTAAGGGGGCCGAATACATTCCCATCGTGAATTCCGTCCCAAATGTGAATGACAAGTTTTCAGTTAATCAGTTGCCTGCTTGGTTACTCATTTGTCGCTCTGACATTTGGTTAACCAGTTGTCGATGTTCAAATTTCAGTTAATGAGTAGCCTCTTTGAAATTTCAGTTAATGAGTTGGCCCTTTGGTTACTCATTTGTCCCTGTGTCTTTTGGTTACCCAGTTGTCGATGTTCGAAATTCAGTTAATGAGTTGCCTCCTTGGTTAATCATTTGTCGCTCTGGCTTTTGGTTAACCAGTTGTCGATGTTCAAAATTACAGTTAATGAGTTGCCTCTTTGAAATTTCAGTTAATGAGTTGGCCCTTTGGTTACTCATTTGTCCCTGTGTCTTTTGGTTAACCAGTTGTCGATGTTCGAAATTCAGTTAATGAGTTGCCTCCTTGGTTAATCATTTGTCGCTCTGGCTTTTGGTTAACCAGTTGTCGATGTTCAAAATTTCAGTTAATGAGCTGCTCTTATGTTCTATGATTTCCGACCTTGACAACTCATTAACCAGTGTTTCAAACAATGCACCAGGCCATTTGACGACCCCAACTCGGTTCCACAAGCGGGAAAGCAGCACCCCAAGGCCCGGTAAGGGGGCCGAATACATTCCCATCGTGAATTCCGTCCCAAATGTGAATGACAAGTTTTCAGTTAATCAGTTGCCTGCTTGGTTACTCATTTGTCGCTCTGACATTTGGTTAACCAGTTGTCGATGTTCAAATTTCAGTTAATGAGTAGCCTCTTTGAAATTTCAGTTAATGAGTTGGCCCTTTGGTTACTCATTTGTCCCTGTGTCTTTTGGTTACCCAGTTGTCGATGTTCGAAATTCAGTTAATGAGTTGCCTCCTTGGTTTATCATTTGTCGCTCTGGCTTTTGGTTAACCAGTTGTCGATGTTCAAAATTTCAGTTATTGAGTTGCCTCTTTGAAATTTCAGTTAATGAGTTGGCCCTTTGGTTACTCATTTGTCCCTGTGTCTTTTGGTTAACCAGTTGTCGATGTTCGAAATTCAGTTAATGAGTTGCCTCCTTGGTTAATCATTTGTCGCCCTGACTCTTGGTTAACCAGTTGTCGATGTTCGAAATTCAGTTACTGAGTTGCCTCCTTGGTTAATCATTTGTCGCTCTGACATTTGGTTAACCAGTTGTCGATGTTCGAAATTCAGTTAATGAGTTGCCTCCTTGGTTAATCATTTGTCGCTCTGGCTTTTGGTTAACCAGTTGTCGATGTTCAAAATTACAGTTAATGAGTTGCCTCTTTGAAATTTCAGTTAATGAGTTGGCCCTTTGGTTACTCATTTGTCCCTGTGTCTTTTGGTTAACCAGTTGTCGATGTTCGAAATTCAGTTAATGAGTTGCCTCCTTGGTTAATCATTTGTCGCTCTGACTCTTGGTTAACCAGTTGTCGATGTTCAAAATTTCAGTTAATGAGCTGCTCTTATGTTCTATGATTTCCTACCTTGACAACTCATTAACCAGTGTTTCAAACAATGCACCAGGCCATTTGACGACCCCAACTCGGTTCCACAAGCGGGAAAGCAGCACCCCAAGGCCCGGTAAGGGGGCCGAATACATTCCCATCGTGAATTCCGTCCCAAATGTGAATGACAAGTTTTCAGTTAATCAGTTGCCTGCTTGGTTACTCATTTGTCGCTCTGACATTTGGTTAACCAGTTGTCGATGTTCAAATTTCAGTTAATGAGTAGCCTCTTTGAAATTTCAGTTAATGAGTTGGCCCTTTGGTTACTCATTTGTCCCTGTGTCTTTTGGTTACCCAGTTGTCGATGTTCGAAATTCAGTTAATGAGTTGCCTCCTTGGTTAATCATTTGTCGCTCTGGCTTTTGGTTAACCAGTTGTCGATGTTCAAAATTACAGTTAATGAGTTGCCTCTTTGAAATTTCAGTTAATGAGTTGGCCCTTTGGTTACTCATTTGTCCCTGTGTCTTTTGGTTAACCAGTTGTCGATGTTCGAAATTCAGTTAATGAGTTGCCTCCTTGGTTAATCATTTGTCGCTCTGGCTTTTGGTTAACCAGTTGTCGATGTTCAAAATTTCAGTTAATGAGCTGCTCTTATGTTCTATGATTTCCGACCTTGACAACTCATTAACCAGTGTTTCAAACAATGCACCAGGCCATTTGACGACCCCAACTCGGTTCCACAAGCGGGAAAGCAGCACCCCAAGGCCCGGTAAGGGGGCCGAATACATTCCCATCGTGAATTCCGTCCCAAATGTGAATGACAAGTTTTCAGTTAATCAGTTGCCTGCTTGGTTACTCATTTGTCGCTCTGACATTTGGTTAACCAGTTGTCGATGTTCAAATTTCAGTTAATGAGTAGCCTCTTTGAAATTTCAGTTAATGAGTTGGCCCTTTGGTTACTCATTTGTCCCTGTGTCTTTTGGTTACCCAGTTGTCGATGTTCGAAATTCAGTTAATGAGTTGCCTCCTTGGTTAATCATTTGTCGCTCTGGCTTTTGGTTAACCAGTTGTCGATGTTCAAAATTTCAGTTATTGAGTTGCCTCTTTGAAATTTCAGTTAATGAGTTGGCCCTTTGGTTACTCATTTGTCCCTGTGTCTTTTGGTTAACCAGTTGTCGATGTTCGAAATTCAGTTAATGAGTTGCCTCCTTGGTTAATCATTTGTCGCCCTGACTCTTGGTTAACCAGTTGTCGATGTTCGAAATTCAGTTACTGAGTTGCCTCCTTGGTTAATCATTTGTCGCTCTGACATTTGGTTAACCAGTTGTCGATGTTCGAAATTCAGTTAATGAGTTGCCTCCTTGGTTAATCATTTGTCGCTCTGGCTTTTGGTTAACCAGTTGTCGATGTTCAAAATTACAGTTAATGAGTTGCCTCTTTGAAATTTCAGTTAATGAGTTGGCCCTTTGGTTACTCATTTGTCCCTGTGTCTTTTGGTTAACCAGTTGTCGATGTTCGAAATTCAGTTAATGAGTTGCCTCCTTGGTTAATCATTTGTCGCTCTGGCTTTTGGTTAACCAGTTGTCGATGTTCAAAATTTCAGTTAATGAGCTGCTCTTATGTTCTATGATTTCCGACCTTGACAACTCATTAACCAGTGTTTCAAACAATGCACCAGGCCATTTGACGACCCCAACTCGGTTCCACAAGCGGGAAAGCAGCACCCCAAGGCCCGGTAAGGGGGCCGAATACATTCCCATCGTGAATTCCGTCCCAAATGTGAATGACAAGTTTTCAGTTAATCAGTTGCCTGCTTGGTTACTCATTTGTCGCTCTGACATTTGGTTAACCAGTTGTCGATGTTCAAAATTTCAGTTAATGAGTTGCCTCTTTGAAATTTCAGTTAATGAGTTGGCCCTTTGGTTACTCATTTGTCCCTGTGTCTTTTGGTTACCCAGTTGTCGATGTTCGAAATTCAGTTAATGAGTTGCCTCCTTGGTTAATCATTTGTCGCCCTGACTCTTGGTTAACCAGTTGTCGATGTTCGAAATTCAGTTAATGAGTTGCCTCCTTGGTTAATCATTTGTCGCTCTGACTCTTGGTTAACCAGTTGTCGATGTTCGAAATTCAGTTAATGAGTTGCCTCCTTGGTTAATCATTTGTCGCTCTGGCTTTTGGTTAACCAGTTGTCGATGTTCAAAATTTCAGTTAATGAGTTGCCTCTTTGAAATTTCAGTTAATGAGTTGGCCCTTTGGTGACTCATTTGTCCCTGTGTCTTTTGGTTAACCAGTTGTCGATGTTCGAAATTCAGTTAATGAGTTGCCTCCTTGGTTAATCATTTGTCGCTCTGGCTTTTGGTTAACCAGTTGTCGATGTTCAAAATTTCAGTTAATGAGTTGCCTCTTTGAAATTTCAGTTAATGAGTTGGCCCTTTGGTTACTCATTTGTCCCTGTGTCTTTTGGTTAACCAGTTGTCGATGTTCGAAATTCAGTTAATGAGTTGCCTCCTTGGTTAATCATTTGTCGCTCTGGCTTTTGGTTAACCAGTTGTCGATGTTCAAAATTTCAGTTAATGAGCTGCTCTTATGTTCTATGATTTCCTACCTTGACAACTCATTAACCAGTGTTTCAAACAATGCACCAGGCCATTTGACGACCCCAACTCGGTTCCACAAGCGGGAAAGCAGCACCCCAAGGCCCGGTAAGGGGGCCGAATACATTCCCATCGTGAATTCCGTCCCAAATGTGAATGACAAGTTTTCAGTTAATCAGATGCCTGCTTGGTTACTCATTTGTCGCTCTGACATTTGGTTAACCAGTTGTCGATGTTCAAATTTCAGTTAATGAGTAGCCTCTTTGAAATTTCAGTTAATGAGTTGGCCCTTTGGTTACTCATTTGTCCCTGTGTCTTTTGGTTACCCAGTTGTCGATGTTCGAAATTCAGTTAATGAGTTGCCTCCTTGGTTAATCATTTGTCGCTCTGGCTTTTGGTTAACCAGTTGTCGATGTTCAAAATTACAGTTAATGAGTTGCCTCTTTGAAATTTCAGTTAATGAGTTGGCCCTTTGGTTACTCATTTGTCCCTGTGTCTTTTGGTTAACCAGTTGTCGATGTTCGAAATTCAGTTAATGAGTTGCCTCCTTGGTTAATCATTTGTCGCCCTGACTCTTGGTTAACCAGTTGTCGATGTTCGAAATTCAGTTAATGAGTTGCCTCCTTGGTTAATCATTTGTCGCTCTGACTCTTGGTTAACCAGTTGTCGATGTTCGAAATTCAGTTAATGAGTTGCCTCCTTGGTTAAACATTTGTCGCTCTGGCTTTTGGTTAACCAGTTGTCGATGTTCAAAATTTCAGTTAATGAGTTGCCTCTTTGAAATTTCAGTTAATGAGTTGGCCCTTTGGTGACTCATTTGTCCCTGTGTCTTTTGGTTAACCAGTTGTCGATGTTCGAAATTCAGTTACTAAGTTGCCTCCTTGGTTAATCATTTGTCGCTCTGGCTTTTGGTTAACCAGTTGTCGATGTTCAAAATTTCAGTTAATGAGCTGCTCTTATGTTCTATGATTTCCGAACTTGACAACTCATTAACCAGTGTTTCAAACAATGCACCAGGCCATTTGACGACCCCAACTCGGTTCCACAAGCGGGAAAGCAGCACCCCAAGGCCCGGTAAGGGGGCCGAATACATTCCCATCGTGAATTCCGTCCCAAATGTGAATGACAAGTTTTCAGTTAATCAGATGCCTGCTTGGTTACTCATTTGTCGCTCTGACATTTGGTTAACCAGTTGTCGATGTTCAAATTTCAGTTAATGAGTAGCCTCTTTGAAATTTCAGTTAATGAGTTGGCCCTTTGGTTACTCATTTGTCCCTGTGTCTTTTGGTTACCCAGTTGTCGATGTTCGAAATTCAGTTAATGAGTTGCCTCCTTGGTTAATCATTTGTCGCTCTGGCTTTTGGTTAACCAGTTGTCGATGTTCAAAATTACAGTTAATGAGTTGCCTCTTTGAAATTTCAGTTAATGAGTTGGCCCTTTGGTTACTCATTTGTCCCTGTGTCTTTTGGTTAACCAGTTGTCGATGTTCGAAATTCAGTTAATGAGTTGCCTCCTTGGTTAATCATTTGTCGCTCTGGCTTTTGGTTAACCAGTTGTCGATGTTCAAAATTTCAGTTAATGAGCTGCTCTTATGTTCTATGATTTCCGACCTTGACAACTCATTAACCAGTGTTTCAAACAATGCACCAGTCCATTTGACGACCCCAACTCGGTTCCACAAGCGGGAAAGCAGCACCCCAAGGCCCGGTAAGGGGGCCGAATACATTCCCATCGTGAATTCCGTCCCAAATGTGAATGACAAGTTTTCAGTTAATCAGTTGCCTGCTTGGTTACTCATTTGTCGCTCTGACATTTGGTTAACCAGTTGTCGATGTTCAAAATTTCAGTTAATGAGTTGCCTCTTTGAAATTTCAGTTAATGAGTTGGCCCTTTGGTTACTCATTTGTCCCTGTGTCTTTTGGTTACCCAGTTGTCGATGTTCGAAATTCAGTTAATGAGTTGCCTCCTTGGTTAATCATTTGTCGCCCTGACTCTTGGTTAACCAGTTGTCGATGTTCGAAATTCAGTTAATGAGTTGCCTCCTTGGTTAATCATTTGTCGCTCTGACTCTTGGTTAACCAGTTGTCGATGTTCGAAATTCAGTTAATGAGTTGCCTCCTTGGTTAATCATTTGTCGCTCTGGCTTTTGGTTAACCAGTTGTCGATGTTCAAAATTTCAGTTAATGAGTTGCCTCTTTGAAATTTCAGTTAATGAGTTGGCCCTTTGGTGACTCATTTGTCCCTGTGTCTTTTGGTTAACCAGTTGTCGATGTTCGAAATTCAGTTAATGAGTTGCCTCCTTGGTTAATCATTTGTCGCTCTGGCTTTTGGTTAACCAGTTGTCGATGTTCAAAATTTCAGTTAATGAGTTGCCTCTTTGAAATTTCAGTTAATGAGTTGGCCCTTTGGTTACTCATTTGTCCCTGTGTCTTTTGGTTAACCAGTTGTCGATGTTCGAAATTCAGTTAATGAGTTGCCTCCTTGGTTAATCATTTGTCGCTCTGGCTTTTGGTTAACCAGTTGTCGATGTTCAAAATTTCAGTTAATGAGCTGCTCTTATGTTCTATGATTTCCTACCTTGACAACTCATTAACCAGTGTTTCAAACAATGCACCAGGCCATTTGACGACCCCAACTCGGTTCCACAAGCGGGAAAGCAGCACCCCAAGGCCCGGTAAGGGGGCCGAATACATTCCCATCGTGAATTCCGTCCCAAATGTGAATGACAAGTTTTCAGTTAATCAGATGCCTGCTTGGTTACTCATTTGTCGCTCTGACATTTGGTTAACCAGTTGTCGATGTTCAAATTTCAGTTAATGAGTAGCCTCTTTGAAATTTCAGTTAATGAGTTGGCCCTTTGGTTACTCATTTGTCCCTGTGTCTTTTGGTTACCCAGTTGTCGATGTTCGAAATTCAGTTAATGAGTTGCCTCCTTGGTTAATCATTTGTCGCTCTGGCTTTTGGTTAACCAGTTGTCGATGTTCAAAATTACAGTTAATGAGTTGCCTCTTTGAAATTTCAGTTAATGAGTTGGCCCTTTGGTTACTCATTTGTCCCTGTGTCTTTTGGTTAACCAGTTGTCGATGTTCGAAATTCAGTTAATGAGTTGCCTCCTTGGTTAATCATTTGTCGCCCTGACTCTTGGTTAACCAGTTGTCGATGTTCGAAATTCAGTTAATGAGTTGCCTCCTTGGTTAATCATTTGTCGCTCTGACTCTTGGTTAACCAGTTGTCGATGTTCGAAATTCAGTTAATGAGTTGCCTCCTTGGTTAAACATTTGTCGCTCTGGCTTTTGGTTAACCAGTTGTCGATGTTCAAAATTTCAGTTAATGAGTTGCCTCTTTGAAATTTCAGTTAATGAGTTGGCCCTTTGGTGACTCATTTGTCCCTGTGTCTTTTGGTTAACCAGTTGTCGATGTTCGAAATTCAGTTACTAAGTTGCCTCCTTGGTTAATCATTTGTCGCTCTGGCTTTTGGTTAACCAGTTGTCGATGTTCAAAATTTCAGTTAATGAGCTGCTCTTATGTTCTATGATTTCCGAACTTGACAACTCATTAACCAGTGTTTCAAACAATGCACCAGGCCATTTGACGACCCCAACTCGGTTCCACAAGCGGGAAAGCAGCACCCCAAGGCCCGGTAAGGGGGCCGAATACATTCCCATCGTGAATTCCGTCCCAAATGTGAATGACAAGTTTTCAGTTAATCAGATGCCTGCTTGGTTACTCATTTGTCGCTCTGACATTTGGTTAACCAGTTGTCGATGTTCAAATTTCAGTTAATGAGTAGCCTCTTTGAAATTTCAGTTAATGAGTTGGCCCTTTGGTTACTCATTTGTCCCTGTGTCTTTTGGTTACCCAGTTGTCGATGTTCGAAATTCAGTTAATGAGTTGCCTCCTTGGTTAATCATTTGTCGCTCTGGCTTTTGGTTAACCAGTTGTCGATGTTCAAAATTACAGTTAATGAGTTGCCTCTTTGAAATTTCAGTTAATGAGTTGGCCCTTTGGTTACTCATTTGTCCCTGTGTCTTTTGGTTAACCAGTTGTCGATGTTCGAAATTCAGTTAATGAGTTGCCTCCTTGGTTAATCATTTGTCGCTCTGGCTTTTGGTTAACCAGTTGTCGATGTTCAAAATTTCAGTTAATGAGCTGCTCTTATGTTCTATGATTTCCGACCTTGACAACTCATTAACCAGTGTTTCAAACAATGCACCAGTCCATTTGACGACCCCAACTCGGTTCCACAAGCGGGAAAGCAGCACCCCAAGGCCCGGTAAGGGGGCCGAATACATTCCCATCGTGAATTCCGTCCCAAATGTGAATGACAAGTTTTCAGTTAATCAGTTGCCTGCTTGGTTACTCATTTGTCGCTCTGACATTTGGTTAACCAGTTGTCGATGTTCAAAATTTCAGTTAATGAGTTGCCTCTTTGAAATTTCAGTTAATGAGTTGGCCCTTTGGTTACTCATTTGTCCCTGTGTCTTTTGGTTACCCAGTTGTCGATGTTCGAAATTCAGTTAATGAGTTGCCTCCTTGGTTAATCATTTGTCGCCCTGACTCTTGGTTAACCAGTTGTCGATGTTCGAAATTCAGTTAATGAGTTGCCTCCTTGGTTAATCATTTGTCGCTCTGACTCTTGGTTAACCAGTTGTCGATGTTCGAAATTCAGTTAATGAGTTGCCTCCTTGGTTAAACATTTGTCGCTCTGGCTTTTGGTTAACCAGTTGTCGATGTTCAAAATTTCAGTTAATGAGTTGCCTCTTTGAAATTTCAGTTAATGAGTTGGCCCTTTGGTGACTCATTTGTCCCTGTGTCTTTTGGTTAACCAGTTGTCGATGTTCGAAATTCAGTTAATGAGTTGCCTCCTTGGTTAATCATTTGTCGCTCTGGCTTTTGGTTAACCAGTTGTCGATGTTCAAAATTTCAGTTAATGAGCTGCTCTTATGTTCTATGATTTCCGAACTTGACAACTCATTAACCAGTGTTTCAAACAATGCACCAGGCCATTTGACGACCCCAACTCGGTTCCACAAGCGGGAAAGCAGCACCCCAAGGCCCGGTAAGGGGGCCGAATACATTCCCATCGTGAATTCCGTCCCAAATGTGAATGACAAGTTTTCAGTTAATCAGATGCCTGCTTGGTTACTCATTTGTCGCTCTGACATTTGGTTAACCAGTTGTCGATGTTCAAATTTCAGTTAATGAGTAGCCTCTTTGAAATTTCAGTTAATGAGTTGGCCCTTTGGTTACTCATTTGTCCCTGTGTCTTTTGGTTACCCAGTTGTCGATGTTCGAAATTCAGTTAATGAGTTGCCTCCTTGGTTAATCATTTGTCGCTCTGGCTTTTGGTTAACCAGTTGTCGATGTTCAAAATTACAGTTAATGAGTTGCCTCTTTGAAATTTCAGTTAATGAGTTGGCCCTTTGGTTACTCATTTGTCCCTGTGTCTTTTGGTTAACCAGTTGTCGATGTTCGAAATTCAGTTAATGAGTTGCCTCCTTGGTTAATCATTTGTCGCTCTGGCTTTTGGTTAACCAGTTGTCGATGTTCAAAATTTCAGTTAATGAGCTGCTCTTATGTTCTATGATTTCCGACCTTGACAACTCATTAACCAGTGTTTCAAACAATGCACCAGGCCATTTGACGACCCCAACTCGGTTCCACAAGCGGGAAAGCAGCACCCCAAGGCCCGGTAAGGGGGCCGAATACATTCCCATCGTGAATTCCGTCCCAAATGTGAATGACAAGTTTTCAGTTAATCAGTTGCCTGCTTGGTTACTCATTTGTCGCTCTGACATTTGGTTAACCAGTTGTCGATGTTCAAAATTTCAGTTAATGAGTTGCCTCTTTGAAATTTCAGTTAATGAGTTGGCCCTTTGGTTACTCATTTGTCCCTGTGTCTTTTGGTTACCCAGTTGTCGATGTTCGAAATTCAGTTAATGAGTTGCCTCCTTGGTTAATCATTTGTCGCCCTGACTCTTGGTTAACCAGTTGTCGATGTTCGAAATTCAGTTAATGAGTTGCCTCCTTGGTTAATCATTTGTCGCTCTGACTCTTGGTTAACCAGTTGTCGATGTTCGAAATTCAGTTAATGAGTTGCCTCCTTGGTTAAACATTTGTCGCTCTGGCTTTTGGTTAACCAGTTGTCGATGTTCGAAATTCAGTTAATGAGTTGCCTCCTTGGTTAATCATTTGTCGCTCTGGCTTTTGGTTAACCAGTTGTCGATGTTCAAAATTTCAGTTAATGAGTTGCCTCTTTGAAATTTCAGTTAATGAGTTGGCCCTTTGGTGACTCATTTGTCCCTGTGTCTTTTGGTTAACCAGTTGTCGATGTTCGAAATTCAGTTAATGAGTTGCCTCCTTGGTTAATCATTTGTCGCTCTGGCTTTTGGTTAACCAGTTGTCGATGTTCAAAATTTCAGTTAATGAGCTGCTCTTATGTTCTATGATTTCCTACCTTGACAACTCATTAACCAGTGTTTCAAACAATGCACCAGGCCATTTGACGACCCCAACTCGGTTCCACAAGCGGGAAAGCAGCACCCCAAGGCCCGGTAAGGGGGCCGAATACATTCCCATCGTGAATTCCGTCCCAAATGTGAATGACAAGTTTTCAGTTAATCAGATGCCTGCTTGGTTACTCATTTGTCGCTCTGACATTTGGTTAACCAGTTGTCGATGTTCAAATTTCAGTTAATGAGTAGCCTCTTTGAAATTTCAGTTAATGAGTTGGCCCTTTGGTTACTCATTTGTCCCTGTGTCTTTTGGTTACCCAGTTGTCGATGTTCGAAATTCAGTTACTGAGTTGCCTCCTTGGTTAATCATTTGTCGCTCTGACTCTTGGTTAACCAGTTGTCGATGTTCGAAATTCAGTTAATGAGTTGCCTCCTTGGTTAATCATTTGTCGCTCTGGCTTTTGGTTAACCAGTTGTCGATGTTCAAAATTTCAGTTAATGAGCTGCTCTTATGTTCTATGATTTCCGACCTTGACAACTCACTAACCAGTGTTTCAAACAATGCACCAGGCCATTTGACGACCCCAACTCGGTTCCACAAGCGGGAAAGCAGCACCCCCAAGCCCCGGTAAGGCGGCCGAATACATTCCCATCCTGAATTCCGTCCCAAATGTGAATGACAAGTTTTCAGTTAATCATTTGCCACCTTGGTTCATCATTTGCCACTCTGACTTTTGGTTTCCCAGTTGTCAGTTTTCACATTTCAGTTACTGAGTTGACTTTGTCTTTCTCACTCTGTGTATCTCTATCTTCTCTCTGTCTCTCTCAGTGTATGCGAGTGTCTGTGTGTGTTCCACTGCCGCCCGGCCAACCGGGTCCAAAGGCCCGCCACGTTACACACGAAAAACCCCGGTCTCGCTTCGGAGCGACGGGCACCCGGCTTCTCGGTGTCGGACCGACTCCGTTCAGATACCGCTGGATGCCCCTTGCCCCTGGCTTGCTCTGGCAGCCGGCGCGTGCAGGCCGCCCCCTGCCCCGCCGTCTCAGTGGTCGGAAAGCGGTCTCCAGCCAACGGCTGTACCTCGGCCGCGGAAAGAGGCAGCTACACAAGCGAGGCACTGCTCTGTGCGGCCCCGCCACCCCGTTCAGCTGCCGTTGTCCCCGACCGGATCGGACTTTCCTTCCCGAAGTTATCCCCGATAAGCTGCCGCTGACCGACGGCCCGTCAGCCGCTGCGGGACGGCGACACTTTCCCGAACTCGCCCGGGGCCACTTCGGCAATATAGTGTGCGCCGGAGCCGGGGCTTTCCAACGAGCCATCCCCGAACGAAATCGGACACGGGAGTCGGGAGCGACAGGCGTTCGACTGGTGCCGGGCAACCGGGTCCAAACGCCCGCCTTGTTAAACACACGTACACCCCAGGCTCGATTCGGAGCGACGGGCACCCGGCTTCCCGGTGTCGGACCGACTCCGTTCAGATACCGTTGGATGCCCCTTGCCCCTGGCTTGCTCTGGCAGCCGGCGCGTGCAGGCCGCCCCCCGCCCCGCCGTCTCAGTGGTCGGAAAGTGGTCTCCAGCCAACGGCTGTACCTCGGCCGGGGAAAGGGGCAGCTACACAAGCCAGGCACTGGTCTGTGCGGGCCCGCCACCCCGTTCGGCTGCCGTTGATCCGGACCGGATCGGACTTTCCCTCCCGAAGTTATGCCCGATAAGCTGCCGCTCACCGGCGGCCCGTCAGCCGCTGCGGGATGGCGACACTTTGCCGAACTTGCCGGGGTCCAGGCCGATAATATAGTGTGCGCCAGCGCCGGGGCTTTCCAACGAGCCCTCCCTGACCGAAATCGGACACGGGAGTCCAGAGCGATAGGCGTTCGACTGCCGGCCGGCCAAACACAGGCAATCCCCCGCCGTTGCGGACCCGCTCCAGGACAACCGGGTCCAAACGCCCGCCTCGTTACACGCACGAAAACACCGGGCTCGATTCGGAGCGACGGGCACCCGGCTTCCCGGTGTCGGACCGACTCCGTTCCGGTACCCTTGGATGCCCCTTGCCCCTGGCTTGCTAGGACAGCCGGCGCGTCAAGGTGGGCCCCCGCGGCTCCGGCTCAGCAGTCGGAAAGCGGTCTCCAGCCAACGGCTGTACCTCGGCCGGGGAAAGGGGCAGCTACACAAGCCCGCTACTGGTCTGTGCGGCCCCGCCACCCCGTTCAGTGGCAGTTGACCCCGACCGGATCGGACTTTCCTTCCCGAAGTTATCCCCGATAAGCTGCCGCTGACCGACGGGGCGGCAGCCGGTACGGGTCGCCGACACTTTCCCGAACTTGCCGGGATCCAGTCCGATAATATAGTGTGCGCCAGCGCCGGGGCTTTCCAATGAGCCCTCCCTGACCGAAATCGGACACGGGAGTCCGGAGCCAAAGGCGTTCGACTGCCGGCCGGCCAAACTCAGGCAACCTCCCGCCGTTGCGGACCCGCTCCCGGACAACCGGGTCCAAACGCCCGCCCTGTTACACGCACGAAAACACCGGGCTCGATTCGGAGCGACGGGCACCCGGCTTCCCGGTGTCGGACCGACTCCGTTCCGGTACCACTGGATGCCCCTTGCCCCTGGCTTGCTAGGACAGCCGGCGCGTCAAGGTGGGCCCCCGCGGCTCCGGCTCAGCAGTCGGAAAGCGGTCTCCAGCCAACGGCTGTACCTCGGCCGGGCCAAGCGGCAGCTGCACAAGCCCGCTACTGGTCTGTGCGGCCCCCCCACCCCGTTCAGTAGCAGTTCACCCCAACCGGATCGGACTTTCCGTCCCGAAGTTATCCCCGATAAGCTGCCGCTGACCGACGGGGCGGCAGCCGCTACGGGACTGCGACACTTTCCCGAACTTGCCGGGGTCCAGGCCGATAATATAGTGTGCGCCAGCGCCGGGGCTTTCCAACGAGCCCTCCCTGACCGAAATCGGACACGGGAGTCCGGAGCCAAAGGCGTTCGACTGCCGGCCGGCCAAACACAGGCAACCTCCCGCCGTTGCGGACCCGCTCCCGGACAACCGGGTCCAAACGCCCGCCCTGTTACACGCACGAAAACACCGGGCTCGATTCGGAGCGACGGGCACCCGGCTTCCCGGTGTCGGACCGACTCCGTTCCGGTACCACTGGATGCCCCTTGCCCCTGGCTTGCTAGTACAGCCGGCGCGTCAAGGTGGGCCCCCGCGTCTCCGGCTCAGCAGTCGGAAAGCGGTCTCCAGCCAACGGCTGTACCTCGGCCGGGCCAAGCGGCAGCTGCACAAGCCCGCTACTGGTCTGTGCGGCCCCCCCACCCCGTTCAGTCGCAGTTCACCCCAACCGGATCGGACTTTCCGTCCCGAAGTTATCCCCGATAAGCTGCCGCTGACCGACGGGGCGGCAGCCGCTACG
>NW_028226784.1:0-25584 GCF_052327205.1 Somniosus microcephalus
CACTCGCCCCTAAATACTCAATCCGAAACCCTCCAAAACAATCCAAAACACTCGCTTCTAAACAGTCACGCCCAAACACTCCAAAACAGGCCAAAACACTCCAGCACACTCGCTTCTAAGCACACACTCCAAAACACTCCAAAACATTCCAAAACACTCCAAAATTGTCCCATACACTCCAAAGTTCTCCAAAACACTCCAAAACACTCGCTTCTAAACCGTCACTCCCAAACACTCCAAAACACTCCAAAACACAACAAAACACTCCCAAACGTTCGCTTCTAAACAGTCACTCCCAAACACTCCCATACACTCCAAGACACTCGCTTCTAAACAGACACTCCAAAACACTCCCATTCACTCCAAAACACTCGCTTCAAAACAGTCACTCCCAAACACCCCCAAATACTCGCTTCTAAACCGTCACTCCCAATCACTCCAAAACAAGCCAAAACACTCGCTTCTAAACAGTCACTCCAAAACACTCCAAACATCAAAAGCATACCTAAACGCTCCAAAGCACTCGCTCCTAACCACTCCAGAACAGAACAAAACACTCCCAAGCACTTGCCCCTAATTACTCAATCCGAAACCCTCCAAAACACTCAAAAACACACCTGAAAACTGTAAAATAGTCCAAAACGCACCAAAACAATCGCTGCTTTACACGCACTCCAACACACTCCAACACACTCCCAAACCCTCCAAAACAGTCCTATACACTCCGAAACCTTCCAGAACACTCCAAAACACTGGCTTTTAAACAGTCACTCCAAAACACTCGCTCCTAACCACTCACTCCCAAACACTCCAAAACAGACAAAAAAAATTCCATAACTGTTCCATACACTCCAAAGCTCTCCAAAACACTCCAAAACATTCGCTTCTAAACAGGCACTCCCAAACACTCCAAAACACTCCAAAACACTCGATTCTAAACAGACACTCCAAAGCACTCCAAAACACTCCAAAACTCAAAAGCACATCGAAACACTCCAAAGCGCTCCAAAACACTCGCTTCTAAACAGACACTCCAAAGCACACCAAAACACTCGCTTCTAAACAGACACTCCAGCGCACTCCAAAACAGACCAAAAAAATTCCATAACTGTTCCATACACTCCAAAGCTCTCCAAAACACTCCAAAACATTTGCTTCTAAACAGTCACTCCCAAACACCCCCAAACACTCGCTTCTAAAGCGTCACTCCCAAACACTCCAAAACAGACCAAAACACTCCCAAACACTCCCAAACACTCCAAAACACACCAAAACACTCCCAAACACTCGCTTCTAAACCATCACTCCCAAACACTCCAAAACACTCCAAAACACTCGCTTCTAAACAGACATTCCAAAGCACTCCAAAACACTCCAAAACACTAGCTTCTAAGCATAAACTCCAAAACACTCAAAACACTCCAAAACTCAAAAGCACACCGAAGTGCTCCAAAACACTACAAAGCACACCAAAACAGTCTAAAACGCTCCAAAACTCAAAAGCGCACCTAAAGTCTCCAAAACGCTCCAAAACACTCCAAAGCACTCCAAAGCACACCAAATCACTCCAAAACATTGCAAAACACTAGCTTCTAAGCATACACTCCAAAACACTCGCTCCTAACCAATCCAAAACAGAACAAAACCCTCCAAAACACCCCAAAACATTCGCTTCTAAACAGTCACTCCCAAGCACTCCCAAACACACTGAAACACTCCCAAACACTCGCTTCCAAACCGTCACTCCCAAACACTCCAAAACAGGCCAAAACACTCGCTTCTAAACAGTCACTCCCAAGCACTCCAAAACAGGCCAGAACACTCCCAAACACTCCCAAACACTCCAAAACACTGCAAAACACACCAGAACACACCAAAACACTCCAAAACACGCGCTTCTAATCAGTCACTCCCAAACACTCGCTTCTAATCCGTCACTCCCAAGCACTCCAAAACAGGCAAAAACACTCCCAAACAGTCCAAAACACTCCAAAACACACCAAAACACTCCCAAACACTCGCTTCTAAACAGTCACTCCCAAACACTCGCTTCTAATCCGTCACTCCCAAACACTCCAAAACATTCGCTTCTAAACCGTCACTCCCAAACTCTCCAAAAGAGGCAAAACACTCCCAAACACTCCAAAACACTCCAAAACACAAGAAAAAGTCTCCCAAACATTCGCTTCTAAACCGTGACTCCCAAACACTCCAAAGAGGCAAAAACACTCCCAAACACTCCAAAACACACCAAAACACTCCCAAACATTCGCTTCTAAACAGGCACTCCCAAACACTCCAAAACACTCCAAAACACTCGATTCTAAACAGACACTCCAAAGCACTCCAAAACACTCCAAAACTGAAAAGCACATCGAAACACTCCAAAGCGCTCCAAAACACTCGCTTCTAAACAGACACTCCAAAGCACACCAAAACACTCGCTTCTAAACAGACACTCCAGCGCACTCCAAAACAGACCAAAAAAATTCCATAACTGTTCCATACACTCCAAAGCTCTCCAAAACACTCCAAAACATTTGCTTCTAAACAGTCACTCCCAAACACCCCCAAACACTCGCTTCTAAAGCGTCACTCCCAAACACTCCAAAACAGACCAAAACACTCCCAAACACTCCCAAACACTCCAAAACACACCAAAACACTCCCAAACACTCGCTTCTAAACCATCACTCCCAAACACTCCAAAACACTCCAAAACACTCGCTTCTAAACAGACATTCCAAAGCACTCCAAAACACTCCAAAACACTAGCTTCTAAGCATAAACTCCAAAACACTCAAAACACTCCAAAACTCAAAAGCACACCGAAGTGCTCCAAAACACTACAAAGCACACCAAAACAGTCTAAAACGCTCCAAAACTCAAAAGCGCACCTAAAGTCTCCAAAACGCTCCAAAACACTCCAAAGCACTCCAAAGCACACCAAATCACTCCAAAACATTGCAAAACACTAGCTTCTAAGCATACACTCCAAAACACTCGCTCCTAACCAATCCAAAACAGAACAAAACCCTCCAAAACACCCCAAAACATTCGCTTCTAAACAGTCACTCCCAAGCACTCCCAAACACACTGAAACACTCCCAAACACTCGCTTCCAAACCGTCACTCCCAAACACTCCAAAACAGGCCAAAACACTCGCTTCTAAACAGTCACTCCCAAGCACTCCAAAACAGGCCAGAACACTCCCAAACACTCCCAAACACTCCAAAACACTGCAAAACACACCAGAACACACCAAAACACTCCAAAACACGCGCTTCTAATCAGTCACTCCCAAACACTCGCTTCTAATCCGTCACTCCCAAGCACTCCAAAACAGGCAAAAACACTCCCAAACAGTCCAAAACACTCCAAAACACACCAAAACACTCCCAAACACTCGCTTCTAAACAGTCACTCCCAAACACTCCAAACACTCGCTTCTAAACCGTCACTCCCAAACACTCCAAAACACTTCAAAACACACCAAAACACACCAAAACACTCGCTTCTAAACAGTCACTCCGAAGCACTCCAAAACACTCGCTCCTAACCACTCACTACAAAACACTCCAAAACAGACAAATAAAACTCCAAAACTGCCCCATACACTCCAAAGCTCTCCAAAACACTCCAAAATACTTGCTTCTAAACAGTCACTCCCAAACACTACCAAACACTTGCTTCTAAACCGTCACTCCCAAACACTCCAAAACAGGCCAAAACACTCCAAAACACTCCCAAGCACTCCAAAACACTCCAAAAACACACCAAAACACACCAAAACACTCCCAAACACTCGCTTCTAAACATTCACTCCCAAACACTTCAAAACACTCGCTTCTAAACAGACACTCCAAAGCACTCCAAAACACGCCAAAACACACCAAAATACACCAAAACACTCCCAAACACTCGCTTCTAAACATTCACTCCCAAACACTCCAAAACACTCGCTTCTAAACAGACACTCCAAAGCACTCCAAAACACTCCAAAACTCAAAAGCACACCGAAACACTCCAAAGCGCTCCAAAACACTCGCTTCAAAACAGACACTCCAAAGCACACCAAAACACTCCAAAACACTCGCTTCTAAACAGACACTCCAGCGCACTCCAAAACACTCCTAACCACTCACTCCAAAACACTCCAAAACAGACCAAAAAAATTCCATAACTGTTCCATACACTCCAAAGCTCTCCAAAACACTCCAAAACATTCGCTTCTAAACAGTCACTCCCAAACACCCCCAAACACTCGCTTCTAAAGCGTCACTCCCAAACACTCCACAACAGGCCAAAACACTCCCAAACACTCCCAAACACTCCAAAACACACCAAAACACTCCCAAACACTCGCTTCTAAACCGTCGCTCCCAAAACAATCCAAAACACTCGCTTCTAAACAGTCACGCCCAAACACTCCAAAACAGGCCAAAACACTCCAGCACACTCGCTTCTAAGCACACACTCCAAAACACTCCAAAACATTCCAAAACACTCCAAAATTGTCCCATACACTCCAAAGTTCTCCAAAACACTCCAAAACACTCGCTTCTAAACCGTCACTCCCAAACACTCCAAAAGAGGCAAAAACACTCCCAAACACTCCAAAACACAAAAAAAAATCTCCCAAACATTCGCTTCTAAACCGTCACTCCCAAACACTCCAAAGAGGCAAAAACACTCCCAAGCACTCCAAAACACTCCAAAACACATCAAAACACTCCCAAACATTCGCTTCTAAACAGTCACTCCCAAACACCCCCAAACACTTGCCTCTAAAGCGTCACTCCCAAACACTCCAAAACACATCAAAACACTCCCAAACATTCGCTTCTAAAGAGTCACTCCCAAACACTCCCATACACTCCAAAACACTCCAAAACGCTCCAAAGCTCAAAAGCACACCAAAACGCTCCAAAACACTCCAAAACACTCCAAAACTGTCCCATACTCTCCAAAGTTCTCCAAAACACTCGCTTCTAAACAGTCACTCCCAAACACCCCGAAATATTCCCTTCTAAACCGTCACTCCCAAACACTCCAAAACACTCCAAAATACACCAAAATACAACAAAACACTCCCAAACACTCGCTTCTAAACAGTCACCCCCAAACACTCGCTTCTAAACCGTCACTCCCAAACTCTCCAAAACAGGCCAAAACACGCCCAAACACTCGCTTCTAAACAGTAACTCCAAAACACACTCCAAAACACTCCCAAACATTCGTTTCTAAACACTCCCTCCCAAACACTCCCATTCACTCCAAAACACTCGCTTCTAAACAGACACTCCAAAGCACTCCAAAACACTCCAAAACTCAAAAGCACAGCGAAACGCTCCAAAACACTCCAAAGCACACCAAAACACTCCAAAACGCTCCAAACCTCAAAAGCGTACCTAAACGCTCCAAAACACTAGCTTCTAAGCAAACACTCCAAAACACTCCAAAACACTCACTCCAACACACTCCAACACACTCCCAAACCCTCCAAAACAGTCCCATACACTCCATAGCTCTCCAAAACACTCCAAAACACTCGCTTCTAAACAGTCACTCCCAAACACCCCCAAACACTCGCTTCTAAACCGTCACTCCTAAACACTCCAAAACAGGCCAAAAACTCCCAAACACTCCAAAACACACCAAAACACACCAAAACACTCGCTTCTAAACAGTCACTCCCAAATGCTCCCAAACACTCGCTTCGAAACCGTCACTCCCAAACACTCCAAAATACTCCAAAACACACCAAAACACTCCAAAACTCAAAAGCACACCGAAACACTGCAAAAAGCTCCAAAACACTCGCTTCTAAACACACACTCCAATGCACACCAAAACACTTCAAAACGCTGCAAAACACACTAAAACACTCCCAAACACTCGCTTCTAAACAGTCACTGCCAAACACTCCAAAACACTCGCTCCTAACCACTCCAAAACAGAACAAAACACTCCCAAGCACTCGCCCCTAAATACTCAATCCGAAACCCTCCAAAACACTCTGAAACACTCCAAAACAGTCATAAATACGACAAAACACTTCGAAACACTCCAAAACACTCCAAAACACACCTGAAAACTGTAAAACAGTCCAGAACACATCAAAACACTCGCTGCTTTTCACTCACTCCAACACACTCCAACACACTCCCAAACCCTCCAAAACAGTCCCATACACTCCATAGCTCTCCAAAACACTCCAAAACACTCGCTTCTAAACAGTCACTCCCAAACACCCCCAAACACTCGCTTCTAAACCGTCACTCCTAAACACTCCAAAACATGCCAAAAACTCCCAAACACTCCAAAACACTCCAAAACACAACAAAACACTCGCTTCTAAACAGTCACTCCCAAACGCTCCCAAACACTCGCTTCGAAACCGTCACTCCCAAGCACACCAAAATACTCCAAAACACACCAAAACACTCCAAAACTCAAAAGCACACCGAAACACTGCAAAACGCTCCAAAACACTCGCTTCTAAACAAGACACTCCAAAGCACACCAAAACACTCCAAAACGCTCCAACACAATCTAAAGCACGCGCTTCTAAACCGTCACTCCCAAACACTCCAAAACACTCCAAAACACACCAAAACACACTAAAACACTCCCAAACACTCGCTTCTAAACAGTCACTGCCAAACACTCCAAAACACTCCAAAACACTCCATAACACTCGCTCCTAACCACTCCAAAACAGAACAAAACACTCCCAAGCACTCGCCC
Source organism: Somniosus microcephalus (assembly GCF_052327205.1). Classification (NCBI taxonomy): domain Eukaryota; kingdom Metazoa; phylum Chordata; class Chondrichthyes; order Squaliformes; family Somniosidae; genus Somniosus; species Somniosus microcephalus. The sequence continues at coordinate 6,752 of NW_028226784.1, forward strand.
CTAAATACTCAATCCGAAACCCTCCAAAACACTCTGAAACACACCTGAAAACTTTAAACAGTCCAAAACACAACAAAACACTCGCTGCTATACACTCACTCCAACACACTCCCAAACCCTCCAAAACAGTCCCATACACTCCGAAACCTTCCAGAACACTCCAAATCACTCGCTTCTAAACAGTCACTACAAAGCACTCCAAATCACTCGCTCCTAACCACTCACTCCAAAACACTCCAAAACAGACAAAAAAAACTCCAAAGCTGTCCCATACACTCCAAAGCTCTCCAAAACACTCCAAAACACTCGCTTCTAAACAGTAACTCCCAAACACCCCCAAACACTCGCTTCTAAACCGTCACGCCCAAACACTCCAAAACAGGCCAAAACAGTCCCAAACTCGCCCAAACGCTCCAAAACACTCCAAAACACACCAAAACACTCCAAAACACTCGCTTCTAAACAGTCACTCCCAAACACTCGCTTCTGAACCATCAGTCCCGAACACTCCAAAATAGGCCAAAACACTCCGAAACACTCCGAAACACTCCCAAACACTCCAAAACACACCAAAACACACCAAAACACTCCCAAACACTCGCTTCTAAACAGTCACTCCCAAACACTCCAAACACTCGCTTCTAAACCGTCACTCCCAAACACTCCAAAACACTTCAAAACACACCAAAACACTCGCTTCTAAACAGTCACTCCCAAACACTCCCAAACACTCGCTTCTGAACCTTCACTCCCGAACACTCCAAAACAGGCCAAAACACTCCGAAACACTCCCAAACACTCCAAAACACACCAAAACACTCCCAAACACTCGCTTCTAAAGAGTCACTCCCAAACACTCCAAACACTCGCTTCTAAACCGTCACGCCCAAACACTCCAAAACAGGCCAAAACAGTCCCAAACTCGCCCAAACGCTCCAAAACACAACAAAACACTCCAAAACACTCGCTTCTAAACAGTCACTCCCAAACACTCCCAAACACTCGCTTCTGAACCTTCACTCCCGAACACTCCAAAACAGGCCAAAACACTCCGAAACACTCCCAAACACTCCAAAACACACCAAAACACTCCCAAACACTCGCTTCTAAAGAGTCACTCCCAAACACTCCAAACACTCGCTTCTAAACATTCACTCCCAAACACTTCAAAACACTCGCTTCTAAACAGACACTCCAAAGCACTCCAAAACACGCCAAAACACACCAAAATACACCAAAACACTCCCAAACACTCGCTTCTAAACATTCACTCCCAAACACTCCAAAACACTCGCTTCTAAACAGACACTCCAAAGCACTCCAAAACACTCCAAAACTCAAAAGCACACCGAAACACTCCAAAGCGCTCCAAAACACTCGCTTCAAAACAGACACTCCAAAGCACACCAAAACACTCCAAAACACTCGCTTCTAAACAGACACTCCAGCGCACTCCAAAACACTCCTAACCACTCACTCCAAAACACTCCAAAACAGACCAAAAAAATTCCATAACTGTTCCATACACTCCAAAGCTCTCCAAAACACTCCAAAACATTCGCTTCTAAACAGTCACTCCCAAACACCCCCAAACACTCGCTTCTAAAGCGTCACTCCCAAACACTCCACAACAGGCCAAAACACTCCCAAACACTCCCAAACACTCCAAAACACACCAAAACACTCCCAAACACTCGCTTCTAAACCGTCGCTCCCAAAACAATCCAAAACACTCGCTTCTAAACAGTCACGCCCAAACACTCCAAAACAGGCCAAAACACTCCCAAACACTCGCTTCTAAAGAGTCACTCCCAAACACTCCAAACACTCGCTTCTAAACCGTCACTCCCAAACACTCCAAAACACTTCAAAACACACCAAAACACACCAAAACACTCGCTTCTAAACAGTCACTCCGAAGCACTCCAAAACACTCGCTCCTAACCACTCACTACAAAACACTCCAAAACAGACAAATAAAACTCCAAAACTGCCCCATACACTCCAAAGCTCTCCAAAACACTCCAAAATACTTGCTTCTAAACAGTCACTCCCAAACACTACCAAACACTTGCTTCTAAACCGTCACTCCCAAACACTCCAAAACAGGCCAAAACACTCCAAAACACTCCCAAGCACTCCAAAACACTCCAAAAACACACCAAAACACACCAAAACACTCCCAAACACTCGCTTCTAAACATTCACTCCCAAACACTTCAAAACACTCGCTTCTAAACAGACACTCCAAAGCACTCCAAAACACGCCAAAACACACCAAAATACACCAAAACACTCCCAAACACTCGCTTCTAAACATTCACTCCCAAACACTCCAAAACACTCGCTTCTAAACAGACACTCCAAAGCACTCCAAAACACTCCAAAACTCAAAAGCACACCGAAACACTCCAAAGCGCTCCAAAACACTCGCTTCAAAACAGACACTCCAAAGCACACCAAAACACTCCAAAACACTCGCTTCTAAACAGACACTCCAGCGCACTCCAAAACACTCCTAACCACTCACTCCAAAACACTCCAAAACAGACCAAAAAAATTCCATAACTGTTCCATACACTCCAAAGCTCTCCAAAACACTCCAAAACATTCGCTTCTAAACAGTCACTCCCAAACACCCCCAAACACTCGCTTCTAAAGCGTCACTCCCAAACACTCCACAACAGGCCAAAACACTCCCAAACACTCCCAAACACTCCAAAACACACCAAAACACTCCCAAACACTCGCTTCTAAACCGTCGCTCCCAAAACAATCCAAAACACTCGCTTCTAAACAGTCACGCCCAAACACTCCAAAACAGGCCAAAACACTCCAGCACACTCGCTTCTAAGCACACACTCCAAAACACTCCAAAACATTCCAAAACACTCCAAAATTGTCCCATACACTCCAAAGTTCTCCAAAACACTCCAAAACACTCGCTTCTAAACCGTCACTCCCAAACACTCCAAAAGAGGCAAAAACACTCCCAAACACTCCAAAACACAAAAAAAAATCTCCCAAACATTCGCTTCTAAACCGTCACTCCCAAACACTCCAAAGAGGCAAAAACACTCCCAAGCACTCCAAAACACTCCAAAACACATCAAAACACTCCCAAACATTCGCTTCTAAACAGTCACTCCCAAACACCCCCAAACACTTGCCTCTAAAGCGTCACTCCCAAACACTCCAAAACACATCAAAACACTCCCAAACATTCGCTTCTAAAGAGTCACTCCCAAACACTCCCATACACTCCAAAACACTCCAAAACGCTCCAAAGCTCAAAAGCACACCAAAACGCTCCAAAACACTCCAAAACACTCCAAAACTGTCCCATACTCTCCAAAGTTCTCCAAAACACTCGCTTCTAAACAGTCACTCCCAAACACCCCGAAATATTCCCTTCTAAACCGTCACTCCCAAACACTCCAAAACACTCCAAAATACACCAAAATACAACAAAACACTCCCAAACACTCGCTTCTAAACAGTCACCCCCAAACACTCGCTTCTAAACCGTCACTCCCAAACTCTCCAAAACAGGCCAAAACACGCCCAAACACTCGCTTCTAAACAGTAACTCCAAAACACACTCCAAAACACTCCCAAACATTCGTTTCTAAACACTCCCTCCCAAACACTCCCATTCACTCCAAAACACTCGCTTCTAAACAGACACTCCAAAGCACTCCAAAACACTCCAAAACTCAAAAGCACAGCGAAACGCTCCAAAACACTCCAAAGCACACCAAAACACTCCAAAACGCTCCAAACCTCAAAAGCGTACCTAAACGCTCCAAAACACTAGCTTCTAAGCAAACACTCCAAAACACTCCAAAACACTCACTCCAACACACTCCAACACACTCCCAAACCCTCCAAAACAGTCCCATACACTCCATAGCTCTCCAAAACACTCCAAAACACTCGCTTCTAAACAGTCACTCCCAAACACCCCCAAACACTCGCTTCTAAACCGTCACTCCTAAACACTCCAAAACAGGCCAAAAACTCCCAAACACTCCAAAACACACCAAAACACACCAAAACACTCGCTTCTAAACAGTCACTCCCAAATGCTCCCAAACACTCGCTTCGAAACCGTCACTCCCAAACACTCCAAAATACTCCAAAACACACCAAAACACTCCAAAACTCAAAAGCACACCGAAACACTGCAAAAAGCTCCAAAACACTCGCTTCTAAACACACACTCCAATGCACACCAAAACACTTCAAAACGCTGCAAAACACACTAAAACACTCCCAAACACTCGCTTCTAAACAGTCACTGCCAAACACTCCAAAACACTCGCTCCTAACCACTCCAAAACAGAACAAAACACTCCCAAGCACTCGCCCCTAAATACTCAATCCGAAACCCTCCAAAACACTCTGAAACACTCCAAAACAGTCATAAATACGACAAAACACTTCGAAACACTCCAAAACACTCCAAAACACACCTGAAAACTGTAAAACAGTCCAGAACACATCAAAACACTCGCTGCTTTTCACTCACTCCAACACACTCCAACACACTCCCAAACCCTCCAAAACAGTCCCATACACTCCATAGCTCTCCAAAACACTCCAAAACACTCGCTTCTAAACAGTCACTCCCAAACACCCCCAAACACTCGCTTCTAAACCGTCACTCCTAAACACTCCAAAACATGCCAAAAACTCCCAAACACTCCAAAACACTCCAAAACACAACAAAACACTCGCTTCTAAACAGTCACTCCCAAACGCTCCCAAACACTCGCTTCGAAACCGTCACTCCCAAGCACACCAAAATACTCCAAAACACACCAAAACACTCCAAAACTCAAAAGCACACCGAAACACTGCAAAACGCTCCAAAACACTCGCTTCTAAACAAGACACTCCAAAGCACACCAAAACACTCCAAAACGCTCCAACACAATCTAAAGCACGCGCTTCTAAACCGTCACTCCCAAACACTCCAAAACACTCCAAAACACACCAAAACACACTAAAACACTCCCAAACACTCGCTTCTAAACAGTCACTGCCAAACACTCCAAAACACTCCAAAACACTCCATAACACTCGCTCCTAACCACTCCAAAACAGAACAAAACACTCCCAAGCACTCGCCCCTAAATACTCAATCCGAAACCCTCCAAAACACTCTGAAACACACCTGAAAACTGTAAAACAGTCCAAAACACAACAAAACACTCGCTGCTATACACTCACTCCAACACACTCCCAAACCCTCCAAAACAGTCCCATACACTCCGAAACCTTCCAGAACACTCCAAATCACTCGCTTCTAAACAGTCACTACAAAGCACTCCAAATCACTCGCTCCTAACCACTCACTCCAAAACACTCCAAAACAGACAAAAAAAACTCCAAAGCTGTCCCATACACTCCAAAGCTCTCCAAAACACTCCAAAACACTCGCTTCTAAACAGTAACTCCCAAACACCCCCAAACACTCGCTTCTAAACCGTCACGCCCAAACACTCCAAAACAGGCCAAAACAGTCCCAAACTCGCCCAAACGCTCCAAAACACTCCAAAACACACCAAAACACTCCAAAACACTCGCTTCTAAACAGTCACTCCCAAACACTCGCTTCTGAACCATCAGTCCCGAACACTCCAAAATAGGCCAAAACACTCCGAAACACTCCGAAACACTCCCAAACACTCCAAAACACACCAAAACACACCAAAACACTCCCAAACACTCGCTTCTAAACAGTCACTCCCAAACACTCCAAACACTCGCTTCTAAACCGTCACTCCCAAACACTCCAAAACACTTCAAAACACACCAAAACACTCGCTTCTAAACAGTCACTCCCAAACACTCCCAAACACTCGCTTCTGAACCTTCACTCCCGAACACTCCAAAACAGGCCAAAACACTCCGAAACACTCCCAAACACTCCAAAACACACCAAAACACTCCCAAACACTCGCTTCTAAAGAGTCACTCCCAAACACTCCAAACACTCGCTTCTAAACCGTCACGCCCAAACACTCCAAAACAGGCCAAAACAGTCCCAAACTCGCCCAAACGCTCCAAAACACAACAAAACACTCCAAAACACTCGCTTCTAAACAGTCACTCCCAAACACTCCCAAACACTCGCTTCTGAACCTTCACTCCCGAACACTCCAAAACAGGCCAAAACACTCCGAAACACTCCCAAACACTCCAAAACACACCAAAACACTCCCAAACACTCGCTTCTAAAGAGTCACTCCCAAACACTCCAAACACTCGCTTCTAAACCGTCACTCCCAAACACTCCAAAACACTTCAAAACACACCAAAACACACCAAAACACTCGCTTCTAAACAGTCACTCCGAAGCACTCCAAAACACTCGCTCCTAACCACTCACTACAAAACACTCCAAAACAGACAAATAAAACTCCAAAACTGCCCCATACACTCCAAAGCTCTCCAAAACACTCCAAAATACTTGCTTCTAAACAGTCACTCCCAAACACTACCAAACACTTGCTTCTAAACCGTCACTCCCAAACACTCCAAAACAGGCCAAAACACTCCAAAACACTCCCAAGCACTCCAAAACACTCCAAAAACACACCAAAACACACCAAAACACTCCCAAACACTCGCTTCTAAACATTCACTCCCAAACACTTCAAAACACTCGCTTCTAAACAGACACTCCAAAGCACTCCAAAACACGCCAAAACACACCAAAATACACCAAAACACTCCCAAACACTCGCTTCTAAACATTCACTCCCAAACACTCCAAAACACTCGCTTCTAAACAGACACTCCAAAGCACTCCAAAACACTCCAAAACTCAAAAGCACACCGAAACACTCCAAAGCGCTCCAAAACACTCGCTTCAAAACAGACACTCCAAAGCACACCAAAACACTCCAAAACACTCGCTTCTAAACAGACACTCCAGCGCACTCCAAAACACTCCTAACCACTCACTCCAAAACACTCCAAAACAGACCAAAAAAATTCCATAACTGTTCCATACACTCCAAAGCTCTCCAAAACACTCCAAAACATTCGCTTCTAAACAGTCACTCCCAAACACCCCCAAACACTCGCTTCTAAAGCGTCACTCCCAAACACTCCACAACAGGCCAAAACACTCCCAAACACTCCCAAACACTCCAAAACACACCAAAACACTCCCAAACACTCGCTTCTAAACCGTCGCTCCCAAAACAATCCAAAACACTCGCTTCTAAACAGTCACGCCCAAACACTCCAAAACAGGCCAAAACACTCCAGCACACTCGCTTCTAAGCACACACTCCAAAACGCTCCAAAACACTCCAAAACACTCCAAAACTGTCCCATACTCTCCAAAGTTCTCCAAAACACTCGCTTCTAAACAGTCACTCCCAAACACCCCGAAATATTCCCTTCTAAACCGTCACTCCCAAACACTCCAAAACACTCCAAAATACACCAAAATACAACAAAACACTCCCAAACACTCGCTTCTAAACAGTCACCCCCCAAACACTCGCTTCTAAACCGTCACTCCCAAACTCTCCAAAACAGGCCAAAACACGCCCAAACACTCGCTTCTAAACAGTAACTCCAAAACACACTCCAAAACACTCCCAAACATTCGTTTCTAAACACTCCCTCCCAAACACTCCCATTCACTCCAAAACACTCGCTTCTAAACAGACACTCCAAAGCACTCCAAAACACTCCAAAACTCAAAAGCACAGCGAAACGCTCCAAAACACTCCAAAGCACACCAAAACACTCCAAAACGCTCCAAACCTCAAAAGCGTACCTAAACGCTCCAAAACACTAGCTTCTAAGCAAACACTCCAAAACACTCCAAAACACTCACTCCAACACACTCCAACACACTCCCAAACCCTCCAAAACAGTCCCATACACTCCATAGCTCTCCAAAACACTCCAAAACACTCGCTTCTAAACAGTCACTCCCAAACACCCCCAAACACTCGCTTCTAAACCGTCACTCCTAAACACTCCAAAACAGGCCAAAAACTCCCAAACACTCCAAAACACACCAAAACACACCAAAACACTCGCTTCTAAACAGTCACTCCCAAATGCTCCCAAACACTCGCTTCGAAACCGTCACTCCCAAACACTCCAAAATACTCCAAAACACACCAAAACACTCCAAAACTCAAAAGCACACCGAAACACTGCAAAAAGCTCCAAAACACTCGCTTCTAAACACACACTCCAATGCACACCAAAACACTTCAAAACGCTGCAAAACACACTAAAACACTCCCAAACACTCGCTTCTAAACAGTCACTGCCAAACACTCCAAAACACTCGCTCCTAACCACTCCAAAACAGAACAAAACACTCCCAAGCACTCGCCCCTAAATACTCAATCCGAAACCCTCCAAAACACTCTGAAACACTCCAAAACAGTCATAAATACGACAAAACACTTCGAAACACTCCAAAACACTCCAAAACACACCTGAAAACTGTAAAACAGTCCAGAACACATCAAAACACTCGCTGCTTTTCACTCACTCCAACACACTCCAACACACTCCCAAACCCTCCAAAACAGTCCCATACACTCCATAGCTCTCCAAAACACTCGCTTCTAAACAGTCACTCCCAAACACCCCCAAACACTCGCTTCTAAACCGTCACTCCTAAACACTCCAAAACATGCCAAAAACTCCCAAACACTCCAAAACACTCCAAAACACAACAAAACACTCGCTTCTAAACAGTCACTCCCAAACGCTCCCAAACACTCGCTTCGAAACCGTCACTCCCAAGCACACCAAAATACTCCAAAACACACCAAAACACTCCAAAACTCAAAAGCACACCGAAACACTGCAAAACGCTCCAAAACACTCGCTTCTAAACAAGACACTCCAAAGCACACCAAAACACTCCAAAACGCTCCAACACAATCTAAAGCACGCGCTTCTAAACCGTCACTCCCAAACACTCCAAAACACTCCAAAACACACCAAAACACACTAAAACACTCCCAAACACTCGCTTCTAAACAGTCACTGCCAAACACTCCAAAACACTCCAAAACACTCCATAACACTCGCTCCTAACCACTCCAAAACAGAACAAAACACTCCCAAGCACTCGCCCCTAAATACTCAATCCGAAACCCTCCAAAACACTCTGAAACACACCTGAAAACTGTAAAACAGTCCAAAACACAACAAAACACTCGCTGCTATACACTCACTCCAACACACTCCCAAACCCTCCAAAACAGTCCCATACACTCCGAAACCTTCCAGAACACTCCAAATCACTCGCTTCTAAACAGTCACTACAAAGCACTCCAAATCACTCGCTCCTAACCACTCACTCCAAAACACTCCAAAACAGACAAAAAAAACTCCAAAGCTGTCCCATACACTCCAAAGCTCTCCAAAACACTCCAAAACACTCGCTTCTAAACAGTAACTCCCAAACACCCCCAAACACTCGCTTCTAAACCGTCACGCCCAAACACTCCAAAACAGGCCAAAACAGTCCCAAACTCGCCCAAACGCTCCAAAACACTCCAAAACACACCAAAACACTCCAAAACACTCGCTTCTAAACAGTCACTCCCAAACACTCGCTTCTGAACCATCAGTCCCGAACACTCCAAAATAGGCCAAAACACTCCGAAACACTCCGAAACACTCCCAAACACTCCAAAACACACCAAAACACACCAAAACACTCCCAAACACTCGCTTCTAAACAGTCACTCCCAAACACTCCAAACACTCGCTTCTAAACCGCCACTCCCAAACACTCCAAAACACTTCAAAACACACCAAAACACTCGCTTCTAAACAGTCACTCCCAAACACTCCCAAACACTCGCTTCTGAACCTTCACTCCCGAACACTCCAAAACAGGCCAAAACACTCCGAAACACTCCCAAACACTCCAAAACACACCAAAACACTCCCAAACACTCGCTTCTAAAGAGTCACTCCCAAACACTCCAAACACTCGCTTCTAAACCGTCACGCCCAAACACTCCAAAACAGGCCAAAACAGTCCCAAACTCGCCCAAACGCTCCAAAACACAACAAAACACTCCAAAACACTCGCTTCTAAACAGTCACTCCCAAACACTCCCAAACACTCGCTTCTGAACCTTCACTCCCGAACACTCCAAAACAGGCCAAAACACTCCGAAACACTCCCAAACACTCCAAAACACACCAAAACACTCCCAAACACTCGCTTCTAAAGAGTCACTCCCAAACACTCCAAACACTCGCTTCTAAACCGTCACTCCCAAACACTCCAAAACACTTCAAAACACACCAAAACACACCAAAACACTCGCTTCTAAACAGTCACTCCGAAGCACTCCAAAACACTCGCTCCTAACCACTCACTACAAAACACTCCAAAACAGACAAATAAAACTCCAAAACTGCCCCATACACTCCAAAGCTCTCCAAAACACTCCAAAATACTTGCTTCTAAACAGTCACTCCCAAACACTACCAAACACTTGCTTCTAAACCGTCACTCCCAAACACTCCAAAACAGGCCAAAACACTCCAAAACACTCCCAAGCACTCCAAAACACTCCAAAAACACACCAAAACACACCAAAACACTCCCAAACACTCGCTTCTAAACATTCACTCCCAAACACTTCAAAACACTCGCTTCTAAACAGACACTCCAAAGCACTCCAAAACACGCCAAAACACACCAAAATACACCAAAACACTCCCAAACACTCGCTTCTAAACATTCACTCCCAAACACTCCAAAACACTCGCTTCTAAACAGACACTCCAAAGCACTCCAAAACACTCCAAAACTCAAAAGCACACCGAAACACTCCAAAGCGCTCCAAAACACTCGCTTCAAAACAGACACTCCAAAGCACACCAAAACACTCCAAAACACTCGCTTCTAAACAGACACTCCAGCGCACTCCAAAACACTCCTAACCACTCACTCCAAAACACTCCAAAACAGACCAAAAAAATTCCATAACTGTTCCATACACTCCAAAGCTCTCCAAAACACTCCAAAACATTCGCTTCTAAACAGTCACTCCCAAACACCCCCAAACACTCGCTTCTAAAGCGTCACTCCCAAACACTCCACAACAGGCCAAAACACTCCCAAACACTCCCAAACACTCCAAAACACACCAAAACACTCCCAAACACTCGCTTCTAAACCGTCGCTCCCAAAACAATCCAAAACACTCGCTTCTAAACAGTCACGCCCAAACACTCCAAAACAGGCCAAAACACTCCAGCACACTCGCTTCTAAGCACACACTCCAAAACGCTCCAAAACACTCCAAAACACTCCAAAACTGTCCCATACTCTCCAAAGTTCTCCAAAACACTCGCTTCTAAACAGTCACTCCCAAACACCCCGAAATATTCCCTTCTAAACCGTCACTCCCAAACACTCCAAAACACTCCAAAATACACCAAAATACAACAAAACACTCCCAAACACTCGCTTCTAAACAGTCACCCCCAAACACTCGCTTCTAAACCGTCACTCCCAAACTCTCCAAAACAGGCCAAAACACGCCCAAACACTCGCTTCTAAACAGTAACTCCAAAACACACTCCAAAACACTCCCAAACATTCGTTTCTAAACACTCCCTCCCAAACACTCCCATTCACTCCAAAACACTCGCTTCTAAACAGACACTCCAAAGCACTCCAAAACACTCCAAAACTCAAAAGCACAGCGAAACGCTCCAAAACACTCCAAAGCACACCAAAACACTCCAAAACGCTCCAAACCTCAAAAGCGTACCTAAACGCTCCAAAACACTAGCTTCTAAGCAAACACTCCAAAACACTCCAAAACACTCACTCCAACACACTCCAACACACTCCCAAACCCTCCAAAACAGTCCCATACACTCCATAGCTCTCCAAAACACTCCAAAACACTCGCTTCTAAACAGTCACTCCCAAACACCCCCAAACACTCGCTTCTAAACCGTCACTCCTAAACACTCCAAAACAGGCCAAAAACTCCCAAACACTCCAAAACACACCAAAACACACCAAAACACTCGCTTCTAAACAGTCACTCCCAAATGCTCCCAAACACTCGCTTCGAAACCGTCACTCCCAAACACTCCAAAATACTCCAAAACACACCAAAACACTCCAAAACTCAAAAGCACACCGAAACACTGCAAAAAGCTCCAAAACACTCGCTTCTAAACACACACTCCAATGCACACCAAAACACTTCAAAACGCTGCAAAACACACTAAAACACTCCCAAACACTCGCTTCTAAACAGTCACTGCCAAACACTCCAAAACACTCGCTCCTAACCACTCCAAAACAGAACAAAACACTCCCAAGCACTCGCCCCTAAATACTCAATCCGAAACCCTCCAAAACACTCTGAAACACTCCAAAACAGTCATAAATACGACAAAACACTTCGAAACACTCCAAAACACTCCAAAACACACCTGAAAACTGTAAAACAGTCCAGAACACATCAAAACACTCGCTGCTTTTCACTCACTCCAACACACTCCAACACACTCCCAAACCCTCCAAAACAGTCCCATACACTCCATAGCTCTCCAAAACACTCGCTTCTAAACAGTCACTCCCAAACACCCCCAAACACTCGCTTCTAAACCGTCACTCCTAAACACTCCAAAACATGCCAAAAACTCCCAAACACTCCAAAACACTCCAAAACACAACAAAACACTCGCTTCTAAACAGTCACTCCCAAACGCTCCCAAACACTCGCTTCGAAACCGTCACTCCCAAGCACACCAAAATACTCCAAAACACACCAAAACACTCCAAAACTCAAAAGCACACCGAAACACTGCAAAACGCTCCAAAACACTCGCTTCTAAACAAGACACTCCAAAGCACACCAAAACACTCCAAAACGCTCCAACACAATCTAAAGCACGCGCTTCTAAACCGTCACTCCCAAACACTCCAAAACACTCCAAAACACACCAAAACACACTAAAACACTCCCAAACACTCGCTTCTAAACAGTCACTGCCAAACACTCCAAAACACTCCAAAACACTCCATAACACTCGCTCCTAACCACTCCAAAACAGAACAAAACACTCCCAAGCACTCGCCCCTAAATACTCAATCCGAAACCCTCCAAAACACTCTGAAACACACCTGAAAACTGTAAAACAGTCCAAAACACAACAAAACACTCGCTGCTATACACTCACTCCAACACACTCCCAAACCCTCCAAAACAGTCCCATACACTCCGAAACCTTCCAGAACACTCCAAATCACTCGCTTCTAAACAGTCACTACAAAGCACTCCAAATCACTCGCTCCTAACCACTCACTCCAAAACACTCCAAAACAGACAAAAAAAACTCCAAAGCTGTCCCATACACTCCAAAGCTCTCCAAAACACTCCAAAACACTCGCTTCTAAACAGTAACTCCCAAACACCCCCAAACACTCGCTTCTAAACCGTCACGCCCAAACACTCCAAAACAGGCCAAAACAGTCCCAAACTCGCCCAAACGCTCCAAAACACTCCAAAACACACCAAAACACTCCAAAACACTCGCTTCTAAACAGTCACTCCCAAACACTCGCTTCTGAACCATCAGTCCCGAACACTCCAAAATAGGCCAAAACACTCCGAAACACTCCGAAACACTCCCAAACACTCCAAAACACACCAAAACACACCAAAACACTCCCAAACACTCGCTTCTAAACAGTCACTCCCAAACACTCCAAACACTCGCTTCTAAACCGCCACTCCCAAACACTCCAAAACACTTCAAAACACACCAAAACACTCGCTTCTAAACAGTCACTCCCAAACACTCCCAAACACTCGCTTCTGAACCTTCACTCCCGAACACTCCAAAACAGGCCAAAACACTCCGAAACACTCCCAAACACTCCAAAACACACCAAAACACTCCCAAACACTCGCTTCTAAAGAGTCACTCCCAAACACTCCAAACACTCGCTTCTAAACCGTCACGCCCAAACACTCCAAAACAGGCCAAAACAGTCCCAAACTCGCCCAAACGCTCCAAAACACAACAAAACACTCCAAAACACTCGCTTCTAAACAGTCACTCCCAAACACTCCCAAACACTCGCTTCTGAACCTTCACTCCCGAACACTCCAAAACAGGCCAAAACACTCCGAAACACTCCCAAACACTCCAAAACACACCAAAACACTCCCAAACACTCGCTTCTAAAGAGTCACTCCCAAACACTCCAAACACTCGCTTCTAAACCGTCACTCCCAAACACTCCAAAACACTTCAAAACACACCAAAACACACCAAAACACTCGCTTCTAAACAGTCACTCCGAAGCACTCCAAAACACTCGCTCCTAACCACTCACTACAAAACACTCCAAAACAGACAAATAAAACTCCAAAACTGCCCCATACACTCCAAAGCTCTCCAAAACACTCCAAAATACTTGCTTCTAAACAGTCACTCCCAAACACTACCAAACACTTGCTTCTAAACCGTCACTCCCAAACACTCCAAAACAGGCCAAAACACTCCAAAACACTCCCAAGCACTCCAAAACACTCCAAAAACACACCAAAACACACCAAAACACTCCCAAACACTCGCTTCTAAACATTCACTCCCAAACACTTCAAAACACTCGCTTCTAAACAGACACTCCAAAGCACTCCAAAACACGCCAAAACACACCAAAATACACCAAAACACTCCCAAACACTCGCTTCTAAACATTCACTCCCAAACACTCCAAAACACTCGCTTCTAAACAGACACTCCAAAGCACTCCAAAACACTCCAAAACTCAAAAGCACACCGAAACACTCCAAAGCGCTCCAAAACACTCGCTTCAAAACAGACACTCCAAAGCACACCAAAACACTCCAAAACACTCGCTTCTAAACAGACACTCCAGCGCACTCCAAAACACTCCTAACCACTCACTCCAAAACACTCCAAAACAGACCAAAAAAATTCCATAACTGTTCCATACACTCCAAAGCTCTCCAAAACACTCCAAAACATTCGCTTCTAAACAGTCACTCCCAAACACCCCCAAACACTCGCTTCTAAAGCGTCACTCCCAAACACTCCACAACAGGCCAAAACACTCCCAAACACTCCCAAACACTCCAAAACACACCAAAACACTCCCAAACACTCGCTTCTAAACCGTCGCTCCCAAAACAATCCAAAACACTCGCTTCTAAACAGTCACGCCCAAACACTCCAAAACAGGCCAAAACACTCCAGCACACTCGCTTCTAAGCACACACTCCAAAACACTCCAAAACATTCCAAAACACTCCAAAATTGTCCCATACACTCCAAAGTTCTCCAAAACACTCCAAAACACTCGCTTCTAAACCGTCACTCCCAAACACTCCAAAAGAGGCAAAAACACTCCCAAACACTCCAAAACACAAAAAAAAATCTCCCAAACATTCGCTTCTAAACCGTCACTCCCAAACACTCCAAAGAGGCAAAAACACTCCCAAGCACTCCAAAACACTCCAAAACACATCAAAACACTCCCAAACATTCGCTTCTAAACAGTCACTCCCAAACACCCCCAAACACTTGCCTCTAAAGCGTCACTCCCAAACACTCCAAAACACATCAAAACACTCCCAAACATTCGCTTCTAAAGAGTCACTCCCAAACACTCCCATACACTCCAAAACACTCCAAAACGCTCCAAAGCTCAAAAGCACACCAAAACGCTCCAAAACACTCCAAAACACTCCAAAACTGTCCCATACTCTCCAAAGTTCTCCAAAACACTCGCTTCTAAACAGTCACTCCCAAACACCCCGAAATATTCCCTTCTAAACCGTCACTCCCAAACACTCCAAAACACTCCAAAATACACCAAAATACAACAAAACACTCCCAAACACTCGCTTCTAAACAGTCACCCCCAAACACTCGCTTCTAAACCGTCACTCCCAAACTCTCCAAAACAGGCCAAAACACGCCCAAACACTCGCTTCTAAACAGTAACTCCAAAACACACTCCAAAACACTCCCAAACATTCGTTTCTAAACACTCCCTCCCAAACACTCCCATTCACTCCAAAACACTCGCTTCTAAACAGACACTCCAAAGCACTCCAAAACACTCCAAAACTCAAAAGCACAGCGAAACGCTCCAAAACACTCCAAAGCACACCAAAACACTCCAAAACGCTCCAAACCTCAAAAGCGTACCTAAACGCTCCAAAACACTAGCTTCTAAGCAAACACTCCAAAACACTCCAAAACACTCACTCCAACACACTCCAACACACTCCCAAACCCTCCAAAACAGTCCCATACACTCCATAGCTCTCCAAAACACTCCAAAACACTCGCTTCTAAACAGTCACTCCCAAACACCCCCAAACACTCGCTTCTAAACCGTCACTCCTAAACACTCCAAAACAGGCCAAAAACTCCCAAACACTCCAAAACACACCAAAACACACCAAAACACTCGCTTCTAAACAGTCACTCCCAAATGCTCCCAAACACTCGCTTCGAAACCGTCACTCCCAAACACTCCAAAATACTCCAAAACACACCAAAACACTCCAAAACTCAAAAGCACACCGAAACACTGCAAAAAGCTCCAAAACACTCGCTTCTAAACACACACTCCAATGCACACCAAAACACTTCAAAACGCTGCAAAACACACTAAAACACTCCCAAACACTCGCTTCTAAACAGTCACTGCCAAACACTCCAAAACACTCGCTCCTAACCACTCCAAAACAGAACAAAACACTCCCAAGCACTCGCCCCTAAATACTCAATCCGAAACCCTCCAAAACACTCTGAAACACTCCCAAACAGTCATAAATACGACAAAACACTTCGAAACACTCCAAAACACTCCAAAACACACCTGAAAACTGTAAAACAGTCCAGAACACATCAAAACACTCGCTGCTTTTCACTCACTCCAACACACTCCAACACACTCCCAAACCCTCCAAAACAGTCCCATACACTCCATAGCTCTCCAAAACCTCCAAAACACTCGCTTCTAAACAGTCACTCCCAAACACCCCCAAACACTCGCTTCTAAACCGTCACTCCTAAACACTCCAAAACATGCCAAAAACTCCCAAACACTCCAAAACACTCCAAAACACAACAAAACACTCGCTTCTAAACAGTCACTCCCAAACGCTCCCAAAACACTCGCTCGAAACCGTCACTCCCAAGCACACCAAATACTCCAAAACACACCAAAACACTCAAAACTCAAAGCACACCGAAACACTGCAAAACGCTCCAAAACACTCGCTTCTAAACAAGACACTCCAAAGCACACCAAAACACTCCAAAACGCTCCAACACAATCTAAAGCACGCGCTTCTAAACCGTCACTCCCAAACACTCCAAACACTCCAAAACACACCAAAACACACTAAAACACTCCAAACACTCGCTTCTAACAGTCACTGCCAAACACTCCAAAACACTCCATAACACTCGCTCCTAACCACTCCAAAACAGAACAAAACACTCCCAAGCACTCGCCCCTAAATACTCAATCCGAAACCCTCCAAAACACTCTGAAACACACCTGAAAACTGTAAAACAGTCCAAAACACAACAAAACACTCGCTGCTATACACTCACTCCAACACACTCCCAAACCCTCCAAAACAGTCCCATACACTCCGAAACCTTCCAGAACACTCCAATCACTCGCTTCTAAACAGTCACTACAAAGCACTCCAAATCACTCGCTCCTAACCACTCACTCACAAAACACTCCAAAACAGACAAAAAAAACTCCAAAGCTGTCCCATACACTCCAAAGCTCTCCAAAACACTCCAAAACACTCGCTTCTAAACAGTAACTCCCAAACACCCCCAAACACTCGCTTCTAAACCGTCACGCCCAAACACTCCAAAACAGGCCAAAACAGTCCCAAACTCGCCCAAACGCTCCAAACACTCCAAACACACCAAAACACTCCAAAACACTCGCTTCTAAACAGTCACTCCCAAACACTCGCTTCTGAACCATCAGTCCCGAACACTCCAAAATAGGCAAAACACTCCGAAACACTCCGAACACTCCCCAAACACTCCAAAACACACCAAAACACACCAAACACTCCCAAACACTCGCTTCTAAACAGTCACTCCCAAACACTCCAAACACTCGCTTCTAAACCGTCACTCCCAAACACTCCAAAACACTTCAAAACACACCAAACACTCGCTTCTAAACAGTCACTCCCAAACACTCCCAACACTCGCTTCTGAACCTTCACTCCCGAACACTCCAAAACAGGCAAAACACTCCGAAACACTCCCAAACACTCAAAACACACAAACACTCCCAAACACTCGCTTCTAAAGAGTCACTCCCAAACACTCCAAACACTCGCTTCTAAACCGTCACGCCCAAACACTCCAAAACAGGCCAAAACAGTCCCAAACTCGCCCAAACGCTCCAAAACACAACAAAACACTCCAAACACTCGCTTCTAAACAGTCACTCCAACACTCCCAAGCACTCGCTTCTGAACCTTCACTCCCGAACACTCAAAACAGGCCAAAACACTCCGAACACTCCCAAGCACTCCAAAACACTCCAAAAACACACCAAAACACACCAAAACACTCCCAAACACTCGCTTCTAAACATTCACTCCCAAACACTTCAAAACACTCGCTTCTAAACAGACACTCCAAAGCACTCCAAAACACGCCAAAACACACCAAAATACACCAAAACACTCCCAAACACTCGCTTCTAAACATTCACTCCCAAACACTCCAAAACACTCGCTTCTAAACAG
>NW_028226785.1:0-2500 GCF_052327205.1 Somniosus microcephalus
CCTCGGCCGCGGAAAGAGGCAGCTACACAAGCGAGGCACTGCTCTGTGCGGCCCCGCCACCCCGTTCAGCTGCCGTTGTCCCCGACCGGATCGGACTTTCCTTCCCGAAGTTATCCCCGATAAGCTGCCGCTGACCGACGGCCCGTCAGCCGCTGCGGGACGGCGACACTTTCCCGAACTCGCCCGGGGCCACTTCGGCAATATAGTGTGCGCCGGAGCCGGGGCTTTCCAACGAGCCATCCCCGAACGAAATCGGACACGGGAGTCGGGAGCGACAGGCGTTCGACTGGTGCCGGGCAACCGGGTCCAAACGCCCGCCTTGTTAAACACACGTACACCCCAGGCTCGATTCGGAGCGACGGGCACCCGGCTTCCCGGTGTCGGACCGACTCCGTTCAGATACCGTTGGATGCCCCTTGCCCTGGCTTGCTCTGGCAGCCGGCGCGTGCAGGCCGCCCCCCGCCCCGCCGTCTCAGTGGTCGGAAAGTGGTCTCCAGCCAACGGCTGTACCTCGGCCGGGGAAAGGGGCAGCTACACAAGCCAGGCACTGGTCTGTGCGGGCCGCCACCCCGTTCGGCTGCCGTTGATCCGGACCGGATCGGACTTTCCCTCCCGAAGTTATGCCCGATAAGCTGCCGCTCACCGGCGGCCCGTCAGCCGCTGCGGGATGGCGACACTTTGCCGAACTTGCCGGGGTCCAGGCCGATAATATAGTGTGCGCCAGCGCCGGGGCTTTCCAACGAGCCCTCCCTGACCGAAATCGGACACGGGAGTCCAGAGCGATAGGCGTTCGACTGCCGGCCGGCCAAACACAGGCAATCCCCCGCCGTTGCGGACCCGCTCCAGGACAACCGGGTCCAAACGCCCGCCTCGTTACACGCACGAAAACACCGGGCTCGATTCGGAGCGACGGGCACCCGGCTTCCCGGTGTCGGACCGACTCCGTTCCGGTACCCTTGGATGCCCCTTGCCCCTGGCTTGCTAGGACAGCCGGCGCGTCAAGGTGGGCCCCCGCGGCTCCGGCTCAGCAGTCGGAAAGCGGTCTCCAGCCAACGGCTGTACCTCGGCCGGGGAAAGGGGCAGCTACACAAGCCCGCTACTGGTCTGTGCGGCCCCGCCACCCCGTTCAGTGGAAGTTGACCCCGACCGGATCGGACTTTCCTTCCCGAAGTTATCCCCGATAAGCTGCCGCTGACCGACGGGGCGGCAGCCGGTACGGGACTGCGACACTTTCCCGAACTTGCCGGGGTCCAGGCCGATAATATAGTGTGCGCCAGCGCCGGGGCTTTCCAATGAGCCCTCCCTGACCGAAATCGGACACGGGAGTCCGGAGCCAAAGGCGTTCGACTGCCGGCCGGCCAAACTCAGGCAACCTCCCGCCGTTGCGGACCCGCTCCCGGACAACCGGGTCCAAACGCCCGCCCTGTTACACGCACGAAAACACCGGGCTCGATTCGGAGCGACGGGCACCCGGCTTCCCGGTGTCGGACCGACTCCGTTCCGGTACCACTGGATGCCCCTTGCCCCTGGCTTGCTAGGACAGCCGGCGCGTCAAGGTGGGCCCCCGCGGCTCCGGCTCAGCAGTCGGAAAGCGGTCCTCCAGCCAACGGCTGTACCTCGGCCGGGCCAAGCGGCAGCTGCACAAGCCCGCTACTGGTCTGTGCGGCCCCCCCACCCCGTTCAGTAGCAGTTCACCCCAACCGGATCGGACTTTCCGTCCCGAAGTTATCCCCGATAAGCTGCCGCTGACCGACGGGGCGGCAGCCGCTACGGGACTGCGACACTTTCCCGAACTTGCGGGGTCCAGGCCGATAATATAGTGTGCGCCAGCGCCGGGGCTTTCCAACGAGCCCTCCCTGACCGAAATCGGACACGGGAGTCCGGAGCCAAAGGCGTTCGACTGCCGGCCGGCCAAACACAGGCAACCTCCCGCCGTTGCGGACCCGCTCCCGGACAACCGGGTCCAAACGCCCGCCCTGTTACACGCACGAAAACACCGGGCTCGATTCGGAGCGACGGGCACCCGGCTTCCCGGTGTCGGACCGACTCCGTTCCGGTACCACTGGATGCCCCTTGCCCCTGGCTTGCTAGTACAGCCGGCGCGTCAAGGTGGGCCCCCGCGGCTCCGGCTCAGCAGTCGGAAAGCGGTCTCCAGCCAACGGCTGTACCTCGGCCGGGCCAAGCGGCAGCTGCACAAGCCCGCTACTGGTCTGTGCGGCCCCCCCACCCCGTTCAGTCGCAGTTCACCCCAACCGGATCGGACTTTCCGTCCCGAAGTTATCCCCGATAAGCTGCCGCTGACCGACGGGGCGGCAGCCGCTACGGGACTGCGACACTTTCCCGAACTTGCCGGGGTCCAGGCCGATAATATAGTGTGCGCCAGCGCCGGGGCTTTCAACGAGCCTCCCTGACCGAAATCGGACACGGGAGTCCGGAGCGAAAGGCGTTCGACTGCCGGCCGGCCAAACCCAGGCAATCTCCCGCCGTTGCGGACCCGCTC
>NW_028226785.1:15000-25545 GCF_052327205.1 Somniosus microcephalus
AGCCACAAAACCACTTTAATATGACTTTCCAATACTCTTTGAAAGGTCTCTATATTGATAAAATGAGCCTTTTAGCAAAGTAACACTTTTCGGGCATTTTCAAAGTGCTCCCGCTGAGTGAATTTTGTTCTGAAAATCGTGTTCCCGAAAATCTCCGGGCACCCCGCCAACCCCCCCTGCCAGAAATGACAAGTGTCAAATCAGCGGGTCAAACGGCCACCTCTACCAGGAGCACCCAAATCCCCGCAAATGGCACTTTTTTTTTTCTTCATCGGGACTTCCGACGAGGTTAATGATTTCCCAAACTGCAACTCATTAACTATGTCCTGAGACACTTGCCAGAAATGACACATGTCAATTTGGCGGTAGCAAATCACTTTCCCAGGCCGGGAAGCAACACCCGAGGCCCGCAAAAGGCGGCCGAATATTTTCTCATCGGACTTCCGCGTTTTGGTTAATCATGTCTCGAAATCGTTAAATGCACATGTCAATTCGGCGGGAGCAATTCACTTTCCCAAGCCGGAAAGCATCACCGGAGGCCCGCTTGAAGGGCCCTAATATTTTCTCATCGGACTTCCGCGTTTTGGTTAATCATGTCTCGAAATCGTTAAATGCACATGTCAATTCGGCGGGAGCAACTCACTTTCCCAGGCCGGGAAGCAACACCCGAGGCCCGCAAAAGGCGGCCGAATATTTCTCTCATCGGACTTCCATATTTTGGGGGTTGGATTCTCTCCCGCATTCCAGCCCCCTGGCCACGGGTCGCTCATTCACTTTCAGCCCGGGCCTTGCCAATTTGGTTAATCAGTTAGCCATGCACCAGACTCGGCCTCGCCTTTTTTCATTTATGGTTAATGATGTGCCCAGGCTGGGACTTAGTCCTCTCCAGCAGCCAAAACTTTTCACTGGTTAATGAGGTGCCCAGCCCGGCACTTAGTCTCTCTCCCCAGCAAGCTTACTTGGTCGGCCGACATTTGGATCCATTTTCGGGGCTTAATCGGGTCGAATACGGTCCCTTACGCAAGGGGAGCCGAAGCCCCGGCCTCTGCCAGGCGTCAGGCTGCCGTTTTTTAAGCCCGACCAAAAACCCGAAAATTGGTTAAAAATGGAAATAAATTTCCACCCAAAAAGGGTTAAAAGTCGGTTGGACGGCAGCCCTGGTCGGTCTCTGCAGACCTGGAGGCCCTAGACAGTAATCTGGAAAACAGACAAAGTCTCGAGAAACCACCTCCTACCATTCTCCAGGTAACCCCGCCAATCCCCCCTGCCAGAAATGACAAGTGTCAAATCAGCGGGACGGATTTGACTTTTGTGACCGACCGCTGGAACTTTTTTCGGCTACAGGCAGTCAAATTTTTCTCCTTCCGGACTTCCAGTACAACTTTGAACGGCCATATCTCCGCACTCCCGCGTCGGAGCCAAGCCGTTTTTACACCGTTAGACGCGGCTTCCCGTGCCCGTTCGAATGCCGCCCTGCTCGGCGGAAAAGGAGAATTTTTTTATTTTTCGGCCGATTTCGGGAAAAAAAATTCCCGCTCTGAACTCGGATTTTTCGGCTTTAATCGTTTCGTATACGGTCCCTTACGCAAGGGAGCCGAAGCCCCGGCCTCTGCCGGGCGTCAGGCTGCCGTTTTTAAGCCCGACCAAAAACCCGAAAATTGGTTAAAAATGGAAATAAATTTCCACCCAAAAAGGGTTAAAAGTCGGTTGGACGGCAGCCCGGGTCGGTCTCTGCAGACCTGGAGGCCCTAGACAGTAATCTGGAAAACAGATAAAGTCTCGAAAAACCACCTCCTACCATTCTCCAGGTACCCCGCCAATCCCCCCTGCCAGAAATGACAAGTGTCAAATCAGCGGGACGGATTTGACTTTTGTGACCGACCGCTGGAACTTTTTTCGGCTACAGGCAGTCAAATTTTTCTCCTTCCGGACTTCCAGTACAACTTTGAACGGCCATATCTCCGCACTCCCGCGTCGGAGCCAAGCCGTTTTTACACCGTTAGACGCGGCTTCCCGTGCCCGTTCGAATGCCACCCTGCTCGGCGGAAAAGGAGACATTTTTTTTTTCCGGCCGTTTTCGGGAAAAAATTTTCCCGCTCTGAACTCCGATTTTACGCCTTTAATCGATTCGGAGACGGTCGCTTACGCAAGGGAGGCGAAGCCCGGGCCTCTGCCGGGCGTCAGCCTGCCGTATGTAAGCCCGTCCGAAGCATGAGTTCCCACTTTTGGTTATCCAGTTGTCAATTTTAAAATTTCAGTTACTCAGTTGCCTGCTTGGTTAATCATTTGTCGCTCTGACATTTGGTTAACCAGTTGTCGATGTTCGAAATTCAGTTAATGAGTTGCCTCTTTGAAATTTCAGTTAATGAGTTGGCCCTTTGGTTACTCATTTGTCCCTGTGTCTTTTGGTTAACCAGTTGTCGATGTTCGAAATTCAGTTAATGAGTTGCCTCCTTGGTTACTCATTTGTCGCTCTGGCTTTTGGTTAACCAGTTGTCGATGTTCAAAATTACAGTTAATGAGTTGCCTCTTTGAAATTTCAGTTAATGAGTTGGCCCTTTGGTTACTCATTTGTCCCTGTGTCTTTTGGTTAACCAGTTGTCGATGTTCGAAATTCAGTTAATGAGTTGCCTCCTTGGTTAATCATTTGTCGCTCTGACTCTTGGTTAACCAGTTGTCGATGTTCAAAATTTCAGTTAATGAGCTGCTCTTATGTTCTATGATTTCCTACCTTGACAACTCATTAACCAGTGTTTCAAACAATGCACCAGGCCATTTGACGACCCCAACTCGGTTCCACAAGCGGGAAAGCAGCACCCCAAGGCCCGGTAAGGGGGCCGAATACATTCCCATCGTGAATTCCGTCCCAAATGTGAATGACAAGTTTTCAGTTAATCAGTTGCCTGCTTGGTTACTCATTTGTCGCTCTGACATTTGGTTAACCAGTTGTCGATGTTCAAATTTCAGTTAATGAGTAGCCTCTTTGAAATTTCAGTTAATGAGTTGGCCCTTTGGTTACTCATTTGTCCCTGTGTCTTTTGGTTACCCAGTTGTCGATGTTCGAAATTCAGTTAATGAGTTGCCTCCTTGGTTAATCATTTGTCGCTCTGACTCTTGGTTAACCAGTTGTCGATGTTCGAAATTCAGTTAATGAGTTGCCTCCTTGGTTAATCATTTGTCGCTCTGGCTTTTGGTTTACCAGTTGTCGATGTTCAAAATTTCAGTTAATGAGTTGCCTCTTTGAAATTTCAGTTAATGAGTTGGCCCTTTGGTTACTCATTTGTCCCTGTGTCTTTTGGTTAACCAGTTGTCGATGTTCGAAATTCAGTTAGTGAGTTGCCTCCTTGGTTAATCATTTGTCGCTCTGGCTTTTGGTTAACCAGTTGTCGATGTTCAAAATTTCAGTTAATGAGTTGCCTCTTTGAAATTTCAGTTAATGAGTTGGCCCTTTGGTTACTCATTTGTCCCTGTGTCTTTTGGTTAACCAGTTGTCGATGTTCGAAATTCAGTTAATGAGTTGCCTCCTTGGTTAATCATTTGTCGCTCTGGCTTTTGGTTAACCAGTTGTCGATGTTCAAAATTTCAGTTAATGAGCTGCTCTTATGTTCTATGATTTCCGACCTTGACAACTCATTAACCAGTGTTTCAAACAATGCACCAGGCCATTTGACGACCCCAACTCGGTTCCACAAGCGGGAAAGCAGCACCCCAAGGCCCGGTAAGGGGGCCGAATACATTCCCATCGTGAATTCCGTCCCAAATGTGAATGACAAGTTTTCAGTTAATCAGTTGCCTGCTTGGTTACTCATTTGTCGCTCTGACATTTGGTTAACCAGTTGTCGATGTTCAAAATTTCAGTTAATGAGTTGCCTCTTTGAAATTTCAGTTAATGAGTTGGCCCTTTGGTTACTCATTTGTCCCTGTGTCTTTTGGTTACCCAGTTGTCGATGTTCGAAATTCAGTTAATGAGTTGCCTCCTTGGTTAATCATTTGTCGCCCTGACTCTTGGTTAACCAGTTGTCGATGTTCGAAATTCAGTTAATGAGTTGCCTCCTTGGTTAATCATTTGTCGCTCTGACATTTGGTTAACCAGTTGTCGATGTTCGAAATTCAGTTAATGAGTTGCCTCCTTGGTTAATCATTTGTCGCTCTGGCTTTTGGTTAACCAGTTGTCGATGTTCAAAATTTCAGTTATTGAGTTGCCTCTTTGAAATTTCAGTTAATGAGTTGGCCCTTTGGTGACTCATTTGTCCCTGTGTCTTTTGGTTAACCAGTTGTCGATGTTCGAAATTCAGTTAATGAGTTGCCTCCTTGGTTAATCATTTGTCGCTCTGGCTTTTGGTTAACCAGTTGTCGATGTTCAAAATTTCAGTTAATGAGCTGCTCTTATGTTCTATGATTTCCGACCTTGACAACTCATTACCAGTGTTTCAAACAATGCACCAGGCCATTTGACGACCCCAACTCGGTTCCACAAGCGGGAAAGCAGCACCCCAAGGCCCGGTAAGGGGGCCGAATACATTCCCATCGTGAATTCCGTCCCAAATGTGAAAGACAAGTTTTCAGTTAATCAGTTGCCTGCTTGGTTACTCATTTGTCGCTCTGACATTTGGTTAACCAGTTGTCGATGTTCAAATTTCAGTTAATGAGTAGCCTCTTTGAAATTTCAGTTAATGAGTTGGCCCTTTGGTTACTCATTTGTCCCTGTGTCTTTTGGTTACCCAGTTGTCGATGTTCGAAATTCAGTTTATGAGTTGCCTCCTTGGTTACTCATTTGTCGCTCTGGCTTTTGGTTAACCAGTTGTCGATGTTCAAAATTTCAGTTAATGAGTTGCCTCTTTGAAATTTCAGTTAATGAGTTGGCCCTTTGGTGACTCATTTGTCCCTGTGTCTTTTGGTTAACCAGTTGTCGATGTTCGAAATTCAGTTAATGAGTTGCCTCCTTGGTTAATCATTTGTCGCTCTGGCTTTTGGTTAACCAGTTGTCGATGTTCAAAATTTCAGTTAATGAGCTGCTCTTATGTTCTATGATTTCCGACCTTGACAACTCATTAACCAGTGTTTCAAACAATGCACCAGGCCATTTGACGACCCCAACTCGGTTCCACAAGCGGGAAAGCAGCACCCCAAGGCCCGGTAAGGGGGCCGAATACATTCCCATCGTGAATTCCGTCCCAAATGTGAAAGACAAGTTTTCAGTTAATCAGTTGCCTGCTTGGTTACTCATTTGTCGCTCTGACATTTGGTTAACCAGTTGTCGATGTTCAAATTTCAGTTAATGAGTAGCCTCTTTGAAATTTCAGTTAATGAGTTGGCCCTTTGGTTACTCATTTGTCCCTGTGTCTTTTGGTTACCCAGTTGTCGATGTTCGAAATTCAGTTTATGAGTTGCCTCCTTGGTTACTCATTTGTCGCTCTGGCTTTTGGTTAACCAGTTGTCGATGTTCAAAATTTCAGTTAATGAGTTGCCTCTTTGAAATTTCAGTTAATGAGTTGGCCCTTTGGTTACTCATTTGTCCCTGTGTCTTTTGGTTATCCAGTTGTCGATGTTCGAAATTCAGTTAATGAGTTGCCTCCTTGGTTAATCATTTGTCGCTCTGGCTTTTGGTTAACCAGTTGTCGATGTTCAAAATTTCAGTTAATGAGCTGCTCTTATGTTCTATGATTTCCGACCTTGACAACTCATTAACCAGTGTTTCAAACAATGCACCAGGCCATTTGACGACCCCAACTCGGTTCCACAAGCGGGAAAGCAGCACCCCAAGGCCCGGTAAGGGGGCCGAATACATTCCCATCGTGAATTCCGTCCCAAATGTGAAAGACAAGTTTTCAGTTAATCAGTTGCCTGCTTGGTTACTCATTTGTCGCTCTGACATTTGGTTAACCAGTTGTCGATGTTCAAATTTCAGTTAATGAGTAGCCTCTTTGAAATTTCAGTTAATGAGTTGGCCCTTTGGTTACTCATTTGTCCCTGTGTCTTTTGGTTACCCAGTTGTCGATGTTCGAAATTCAGTTTATGAGTTGCCTCCTTGGTTACTCATTTGTCGCTCTGGCTTTTGGTTAACCAGTTGTCGATGTTCAAAATTTCAGTTAATGAGTTGCCTCTTTGAAATTTCAGTTAATGAGTTGGCCCTTTGGTTACTCATTTGTCCCTGTGTCTTTTGGTTAACCAGTTGTCGATGTTCGAAATTCAGTTAATGAGTTGCCTCCTTGGTTAATCATTTGTCGCTCTGGCTTTTGGTTAACCAGTTGTCGATGTTCAAAATTTCAGTTAATGAGTTGCCTCTTTGAAATTTCAGTTAATGAGTTGGCCCTTTGGTTACTCATTTGTCCCTGTGTCTTTTGGTTAACCAGTTGTCGATGTTCGAAATTCAGTTAATGAGTTGCCTCCTTGGTTAATCATTTGTCGCTCTGACATTTGGTTAACCAGTTGTCGATGTTCGAAATTCAGTTAATGAGTTGCCTCCTTGGTTAATCATTTGTCGCTCTGGCTTTTGGTTAACCAGTTGTCGATGTTCAAAATTTCAGTTAATGAGTTGCCTCTTTGAAATTTCAGTTAATGAGTTGGCCCTTTGGTTACTCATTTGTCCCTGTGTCTTTTGGTTAACCAGTTGTCGATGTTCGAAATTCAGTTACTGAGTTGCCTCCTTGGTTAATCATTTGTCGCTCTGGCTTTTGGTTAACCAGTTGTCGATGTTCAAAATTTCAGTTAATGAGCTGCTCTTATGTTCTATGATTTCCGACCTTGACAACTCATTAACCAGTGTTTCAAACAATGCACCAGGCCATTTGACGACCCCAACTCGGTTCCACAAGCGGGAAAGCAGCACCCCAAGGCCCGGTAAGGGGGCCGAATACATTCCCATCGTGAATTCCGTCCCAAATGTGAATGACAAGTTTTCAGTTAATCAGTTGCCTCCTTGGTTAATCATTTGTCGCTCTGACATTTGGTTATCCAGTTGTCGATGTTCAAAATTTCAGTTAATGAGTTGCCTCTTTGAAATTTCAGTTAATGAGTTGGCCCTTTGGTTACTCATTTGTCCCTGTGTCTTTTGGTTACCCAGTTGTCGATGTTCGAAATTCAGTTAATGAGTTGCCTCCTTGGTTAATCATTTGTCGCCCTGACTCTTGGTTAACCAGTTGTCGATGTTCGAAATTCAGTTATTGAGTTGCCTCCTTGGTTAATCATTTGTCGCTCTGACATTTGGTTAACCAGTTGTCGATGTTCGAAATTCAGTTAATGAGTTGCCTCCTTGGTTAATCATTTGTCGCTCTGGCTTTTGGTTAACCAGTTGTCGATGTTCAAAATTTCAGTTAATGAGTTGCCTCTTTGAAATTTCAGTTAATGAGTTGGCCCTTTGGTTAATCATTTGTCGCTCTGGCTTTTGGTTAACCAGTTGTCGATGTTCAAAATTTCAGTTAATGAGCTGCTCTTATGTTCTATGATTTCCGACCTTGACAACTCATTAACCAGTGTTTCAAACAATGCACCAGGCCATTTGACGACCCCAACTCGGTTCCACAAGCGGGAAAGCAGCACCCCCAAGCCCCGGTAAGGCGGCCGAATACATTCCCATCGTGAATTCCGTCCCAAATGTGAATGACAAGTTTTCAGTTAATCATTTGCCACCTTGGTTCATCATTTGCCACTCTGACTTTTGGTTTCCCAGTTGTCAGTTTTCACATTTCAGTTACTGAGTTGACTTTGTCTTTCTCACTCTGTGTATCTCTATCTTCTCTCTGTCTCTCTCAGTGTATGCGAGTGTCTGTGTGTGTTCCACTGCCGCCCGGCCAACCGGGTCCAAAGGCCCGCCACGTTACACACGAAAAACCCCGGTCTCGCTTCGGAGCGACGGGCACCCGGCTTCTCGGTGTCGGACCGACTCCGTTCAGATACCGCTGGATGCCCCTTGCCCCTGGCTTGCTCTGGCAGCCGGCGCGTGCAGGCCGCCCCCTGCCCCGCCGTCTCAGTGGTCGGAAAGCGGTCTCCAGCCAACGGCTGTACCTCGGCCGCGGAAAGAGGCAGCTACACAAGCGAGGCACTGCTCTGTGCGGCCCCGCCACCCCGTTCAGCTGCCGTTGTCCCCGACCGGATCGGACTTTCCTTCCCGAAGTTATCCCCGATAAGTCTGCCGCTGACCGACGGCCCGTCAGCCGCTGCGGGACGGCGACACTTTCCCGAACTCGCCCGGGGCCACTTCGGCAATATAGTGTGCGCCGGAGCCGGGGCTTTCCAACGAGCCATCCCCGAACGAAATCGGACACGGGAGTCGGGAGCGACAGGCGTTCGACTGGTGCCGGGCAACCGGGTCCAAACGCCCGCCTTGTTAAACACACGTACACCCCAGGCTCGATTCGGAGCGACGGGCACCCGGCTTCCCGGTGTCGGACCGACTCCGTTCAGATACCGTTGGATGCCCCTTGCCCCTGGCTTGCTCTGGCAGCCGGCGCGTGCAGGCCGCCCCCCGCCCCGCCGTCTCAGTGGTCGGAAAGTGGTCTCCAGCCAACGGCTGTACCTCGGCCGGGGAAAGGGGCAGCTACACAAGCCAGGCACTGGTCTGTGCGGGCCCGCCACCCCGTTCGGCTGCCGTTGATCCGGACCGGATCGGACTTTCCCTCCCGAAGTTATGCCCGATAAGCTGCCGCTCACCGGCGGCCCGTCAGCCGCTGCGGGATGGCGACACTTTGCCGAACTTGCCGGGGTCCAGGCCGATAATATAGTGTGCGCCAGCGCCGGGGCTTTCCAACGAGCCCTCCCTGACCGAAATCGGACACGGGAGTCCAGAGCGATAGGCGTTCGACTGCCGGCCGGCCAAACACAGGCAATCCCCCGCCGTTGCGGACCCGCTCCAGGACAACCGGGTCCAAACGCCCGCCTCGTTACACGCACGAAAACACCGGGCTCGATTCGGAGCGACGGGCACCCGGCTTCCCGGTGTCGGACCGACTCCGTTCCGGGTACCCGTTGGATGCCCCTTGCCCCTGGCTTGCTAGGACAGCCGGCGCGTCAAGGTGGGCCCCCGCGGCTCCGGCTCAGCAGTCGGAAAGCGGTCTCCAGCCAACGGCTGTACCTCGGCCGGGGAAAGGGGCAGCTACACAAGCCCGCTACTGGTCTGTGCGGGCCCCGCCACCCCGTTCAGTGGAAGTTGACCCCGACCGGATCGGACTTTCCTTCCCGAAGTTATCCCCGATAAGCTGCCGCTGACCGACGGGGCGGCAGCCGGTACGGGACTGCGACACTTTCCCGAACTTGCCGGGGTCCAGGCCGATAATATAGTGTGCGCCAGCGCCGGGGCTTTCCAATGAGCCCTCCCTGACCGAAATCGGACACGGGAGTCCGGAGCCAAAGGCGTTCGACTGCCGGCCGGCCAAACTCAGGCAACCTCCCGCCGTTGCGGACCCGCTCCCGGACAACCGGGTCCAAACGCCCGCCCTGTTACACGCACGAAAACACCGGGCTCGATTCGGAGCGACGGGCACCCGGCTTCCCGGTGTCGGACCGACTCCGTTCCGGTACCACTGGATGCCCCCTTGCCCCTGGCTTGCTAGGACAGCCGGCGCGTCAAGGTGGGCCCCCGCGGCTCCGGCTCAGCAGTCGGAAAGCGGTCTCCAGCCAACGGCTGTACCTCGGCCGGGCCAAGCGGCAGCTGCACAAGCCCCGCTACTGGTCTGTGCGGCCCCCCCACCCCGTTCAGTAGCAGTTCACCCCAACCGGATCGGACTTTCCGTCCCGAAGTTATCCCCGATAAGCTGCCGCTGACCGACGGGGCGGCAGCCGCTACGGGACTGCGACACTTTCCCGAACTTGCCGGGGTCCAGGCCGATAATATAGTGTGCGCCAGCGCCGGGGCTTTCCAACGAGCCCTCCCTGACCGAAATCGGACACGGGAGTCCGGAGCCAAAGGCGTTCGACTGCCGGCCGGCCAAACACAGGCAACCTCCCGCCGTTGCGGACCCGCTCCCGGACAACCGGGTCCAAACGCCCGCCCTGTTACACGCACGAAAACACCGGGCTCGATTCGGAGCGACGGGCACCCGGCTTCCCGGTGTCGGACCGACTCCGTTCCGGTACCACTGGATGCCCCTTGCCCCTGGCTTGCTAGTACAGCCGGCGCGTCAAGGTGGGCCCCCCGCGGCTCCGGCTCAGCAGTCGGAAAGCGGTCTCCAGCCAACGGCTGTACCTCGGCCGGGCCAAGCGGCAGCTGCACAAGCCCGCTACTGGTCTGTGCGGCCCCCCCACCCCGTTCAGTCGCAGTTCACCCCAACCGGATCGGACTTTCCGTCCCGAAGTTATCCCCGATAAGCTGCCGCTGACCGACGGGGCGGCAGCCGCTACGGGACTGCGACACTTTCCCGAACTTGCCGGGGTCCAGGCCGATAATATAGTGTGCGCCAGCGCCGGGGCTTTCCAACGAGCCCTCCCTGACCGAAATCGGACACGGGAGTCCGGAGCGAAAGGCGTTCGACTGCCGGCCGGCCAAACCCAGGCAATCTCCCGCCGTTGCGGACCCGCTCCCGGACAACCGGGTCCAAACGCCCGCCCTGT
>NW_028226786.1:0-25437 GCF_052327205.1 Somniosus microcephalus
GGAGTGAGAGAGAGAGAGATTGGGAGTGTGAGAGAGAGAGATTGGGAGTGTGAAAGAGAGAGATTGGGAGTGTGAGAGAGAGAGAGATTGGGAGTGTGAGAGAGAGAGGGATTGGGAGTGTGAGAGAGAGAGATTGGGAGTGTGAGAGAGAGAGAGAGATTGGGAGTGTGAGAGAGAGATTGGAAGTGTGAGAGAGAGAGATTGGGAGTCTGAGAGAGAGAGAGATTGGGAGTGTGAGAGAGAGATTGGGAGTGTGATAGAGAGAGAGATTGGGACTGTGAGAGAGAGATTGGGAGTGTGAGAGAGAGAGATTGGGAATGTGAGAGAGAGAGAGATTCGAGTGTGAGAGAGAGAGAGATTGGGAGTGCGAGAGAGAGAGAAAGATTGGGAGTGTGAGAGAGACAGAGATTGGGAGTGTGAGAGAGAGAGATTGGGAGTGTGAGAGAGAGAAAGATTGGGAGTGTGAGAGAGAGAGATTGGGAGTGTGAGAGAGAGAAAGATTGGGAGTGTGAGAGAGAGAAAGATTTGGAGTGTGAGAGAGACAGAGATTGGGAGTGTGAGAGAGAGAGATTGGGAGTGTGAGAGAGAGAGAGATTGGGAATGTAAGAGAGATTGGGAGTCTGAGAGAGAGAGAGATTGGGAGTGAGAGAGAGAGAGAGACTAGGAGTGAGAGAGAGAGAGAGATTGGGAGTGGGAGAGAGAGAGAGATTGGGAGTGTGAGAGTGGGAGAGATTGGGAGTGTGAGAGAGAGAGTGATTGGGAGTGTGAGAGAGAGAGAATGGGAGTGTGAGAGAGAGAGAGATTGGGAGTGTGAGCGAGAGAGATTGGGAGTGTGAGAGAGAGAGAGATTGGGAGTGTGAGAGAGAGAGATAATGGGAGTGTGAGAGAGAGAGAGATTGGGAGTGTGAGAGAGAGAGATTGGGAGTGTGAGAGAGAGAGAGATTGAGAGTGTGAGAGAGAGAGAGATTGGGAGTGTGAGAGAGAGATTGGGAGTGAGAGAGAGAGAGAGGGAGATTGGGAGTGTGAGAGAGTGAGATTGGGAGTGTGAGAGAGAGAGATTGGGAGTGTGAGAGAGAGAGATTGGGAGTGTGAGAGAGAGAGATTGGGAGTGTGAGAGAGAGAGAGATTGGGAGTGTGAGAGAGAGAGGGATTGGGAGTGTGAGAGAGAGAGATTGGGAGTGTGAGAGAGAGAGAGAGATTGGGAGTGTGAGAGAGAGAGAGATTGGGAGTGTGAGAGAGAGAGATTGGGAGTGAGAGAGCGAGAGAGATTGGGAGTGTGAGAGAGAGAGAGATTGGGAGTGTGAGAGAGAGAGAGATTGGGAGTGTGAGAGAAAGAGAGATTGGGAGTGTGAGAGAGAGAGAATGGGAGTGTGAGAGAGAGAGAGATTGGGAGTGTGAGAGAGAGAGAGATTGGGAGTGTGAGAGAGAGAGAGATTGGGAGTGTGAGAGAGAGAGATTGGGAGTGTGAGAGAGAGAGAAATTGGGAGTGTGAGAGAGATAGAGACTGGGAGTGTGAGAGAGAGAGAGATTGGGAGTGAGAGAGAGAGAGAGATTGGGAGTGTTAGAGAGAGAGATTGGGAGTGTGAGAGAGAGAGATTGGGAGTGTGAGAGAGAGAGATTGGGAGTGTGAGAGAGAGAGAGTGTTTGGGAGTGTGAGAGAGAGAGAGGTTGGGAGTGAGAGAGAGAGAGATTGGGAGTGTGAGAGAGAGAGAGATTGGGAGTGTGAGAGAGAGAGAGATTGGGAGTGTGAGAGAGAGAGAGATTGGGAGTGTGAGAGAGATGCAAAGAAACCTACCTGGAACATTGGAACAAAATAACCGAAAGCCAAAGCAGATTAGAATGTTACCGGGCCCTAAAAAGAGAATATAAACTGGCAGACTACCTCACGACCATCAGAGACACAAAACAGAGACAGACCCTCACCAGGTACAGACTAAGCGACCACCAACTGGAAATTGAAAAAGGCAGATACAAGAAATCCTGGCAGCCTAGAGAGAATAGAATATGCGATCAATGTCTGGCTTGCGAGGTTGAAACAGAAATGCATTTCCTCCTAAAATGCGAAAAATTCAACACATCAAGAAACATATTATTCAACAAGCTAAGCCAAACAACCCCAGATTTCAAGGAATTGGATGATCTGTCAAAATTGAGATTAGTCTTAGGAGAAGGAGACAGACCATACCTTGGGGCCAAATATGTAACAACATGTCACAACCTGAGGACTGTTTAAAATTAAGACTGTTTAAAATTAATATTGAACGTACCAAATGAAGTACAAAGACTGTTTAAAATTAATATTGTTTAAAAGTAATATTGTATGTACACAACAAATGTCAAATCGATTGACACCTACAGAATGTTAGAAAACTGTACCTTTTTGCAATGTAAGCTTTGGCAATATGGATCTCTGTAAACTTTCATGCCAATAAAGCATTTGAATTGAATTGAATTGAATTGAGAGAGAGATTGGGAGTGTGAGAGAGAGAGAGATTGGGAGTGTGAGAGTGAGAGGTTGGGAGTGTGAGAGAGAGAGATTGGGAGTGTGAGAGTGAGAGAGATTGGGAGTGTGAGAGAGAGAGAGAGATTGGGAGTGTGAGAGAGAGAGAGATTGGGAGTGTGAGAGAGAGAGAGATTGGGAGTGTGAGAGAGAGAGAGATTGGGAGCGAGAGAGAGAGATTGGGAGTGTGAGAGAGAGAGAGATTGTGAGTGTGAGAGAGAGAGATTGGGAGTGTGAGATAGAGAGAGATTGGGAGTGTGAGAGAGAGAGAGATTGGGAGTGTGAGAGAGAGAGGTTGGGAGTGTGAGAGAGAGAGATTGGGAGTGTGATAGTGAGAGAGATTGGGAGTGTGAGAGAGAGAGTGAGATTGGGAGTGTGAGAGAGAGAGAGATTGGAAGTGTGAGAGAGAGAGAGATTGGGAGTGTGAGAGAGAGAGAGATTGGGAGTGAGAGAGAGAGATTGGGAGTGTGAGAGAGAGAGAGATTGTGAGTGTGAGAGAGAGAGATTGGGAGTGTGAGATAGAGAGATTGGGAGTGTGAGAGAGAGAGAGAGATTGGGAGTGTGAGAGAGAGAGATTGGGAGTGTGAGAGAGAGAGAGAGATTGGGAGTGTGAGAGAGAGAGAGATTGGGAGTGTGAGAGAGAGAGAGATTGGGAGTGTCAGAGAGAGAGATTGGGAGTGTGAGAGAGAGAGAGATTGGGAGTCTGAGAGAGAGATTGGGAGTGTCAGAGAGAGAGAGAGATTGGGAGTGTGAGAGAGAGTGATTGGGAGTGTGAGAGAGAGAGAGAGATTGGGAGTGTGAGAGAGAGAGATTGGGAGTGTGAGAGAGAGAGATTGGGAATGTGAGAGAGAGAGAGATTGGGAGTGTGAGAGAGAGAGAGATTGGGAGTGTGAGAGAGAGAGGGACTGGGAGTGTGAGAGAGAGAGACTGGGAGTGTGAGAGAGAGAGTCACCAGGTCTCCGTCTCCTAGATGGAGAAGTGAAATCCCTGTTCTATGCGGACGACCTGGTTCTGCTGTCTCCCACAGAACAGGGATTACAGCAACAACTAGACCTACTCGACAAATACTGCCAAAATTGGGCTCTAACAGTAAATCTAAAGAAAACCAACATCATGATTTTTCAAAAAAGGCCCAGATGTCAGGAAAACAAATACCAGTTTACCCTCAGTGATATCACCATAGGACACACTATGAGCTACACCTACCTTGGTCTAACTATTACAGCATCAGGGAGCTTCAGCATAGCAGTGAATGCACTAAAAGAAAAAGCCCGAAGAGCCCTATATGCAATAAAAAGAAAATTCTACAACATCCAAATCCCAATCAAAATCTGGCTCAAAATATTTGACAGCATAATCCTGCCCATTGCACTGTACGGTAGTGAAGTATGGGGCCCGCTAAATCACCAAAGCTACACTAAATGGGAAAAACATACAATAGAAGCCCTACATGCAGAATTCTGCCGAAGCATCCTTCGCACCCAAAGGAAAACGCCAACAAATGCATGCAGAGCCGAACTAGGCAGATACCCACTGATAATAAACATCCAAAAACGAGCACTAAACTTCCTAAATCACCTCAAATCTAGCTCCCCAGACACCCTTCATTTCAAAGCCTTTCAGACCCAAGAGCTAAACCCAGAAAAGAGTCCCCTGAGTCAGCTGCTACGGAAACTAAGTACTCAGCCGGACCCTGACCAGCCCCAGACCAACACAGCCGCCCAAACACCAATCCGAGTGAACCAAATCATTAAAAAATGCAAAGAAACCTACCTGGAACATTGGAACAAAATAACCGAAAGCCAAAGCAGATTAGAATGTTACCGGGCCCTAAAAAGAGAATATAAACTGGCAGACTACCTCACGACCATCAGAGACACAAAACAGAGACAGACCCTCACCAGGTACAGACTAAGCGACCACCAACTGGAAATTGAAAAAGGCAGATACAAGAAATCCTGGCAGCCTAGAGAGAATAGAATATGCGATCAATGTCTGGCTGGCGAGGTTGAAACAGAAATGCATTTCCTCCTAAAATGCGAAAAATTCAACACATCAAGAAACATATTATTCAACAAGCTAAGCCAAACAACCCCAGATTTCAAGGAATTGGATGATCTGTCAAAATTGAGATTAGTCCTAGGAGAAGGAGACAGACCATACCTTGGGGCCAAATATGTAACAACATGTCACAACCTGAGGACTGTTTAAAATTAAGACTGTTTAAAATTAATATTGAACGTACCAAATGAAGTACAAAGACTGTTTAAAATTAATATTGTTTAAAAGTAATATTGTATGTACCCAACAAATGTCAAATCGATTGACACCTACAGAATGTTGGAAAACTGTACCTTTTTGCTATGTAAGCTTTGGCAATATGGTTCTCTGTAAACTTTCATGCCAATAAAGCATTTTAATTGGAATTGGAATTGGATTGGGACTGAGAGAGAGAGAGAGATTGGGAGTGAGAGAGAGAGAGAGATTGGGAGTGTGAGAGGGAGAGATTGGGAGTGTGAGAGAGAGAGAGAGAGGGAGTGTGAGAGAGAGAGGTTGGGAGTGTGAGAGAGAGAGAGAGATTGGGAGTGTGAGAGAGAGAGAGATTGGGAGTGAGAGAGTGAGAGATTGGGAGTGTGAGAGAGAGAGAGATTGGGAGTGTGAGAGAGAGAGAGATTGGGAGAGTGAGAGAGAGAGAGATTGGGAGTGTGAGAGAGAGAGATTGGGAGTGTGAGAGAGAGAGAGATTGGGAGTGTGAGAGGAAGAGAGATTGGGAGTGTGAGAGAGAGAGAGATTGGGAGTGTGAGAGAGAGGGAGGTTGGGAGTGTGAGAGAGAGAGAGATTGGGAGTGTGAGAGAGAGAGATTGGGAGTGTGAGAGATGGAGAGATTGGGAGTGTGAGAGAGAGAGATTGGGAGTGTGAGAGAGAGAGAGATTGGGAGTGTGAGAGAGAGAGAGAGATTGGGAGTGTGAGAGAGAGAGAGATTGGGAGTGTGCGAGAGAGAGAGATTGGGAGTGTGAGAGAGAGAGACTGGGAGTGTGAGAGAGAGAGAGATTGGGAGTGAGAGACTGGGAGTGTGAGAGAGAGAGAGATTGGGAGTGAGAGAGAGAGAGAGATTGGGAGTGTGAGAGAGAGAGATTGGGAGTGTGAGAGAGAGAGAGATTGGGAGTGTGAGAGAGAGAGATTGGGAGTGTGAGAGAGACAGATTGGGAGTGTGAGAGAGAGAGAGATTGGGAGTGTGAGAGAGAGAGAGATTGGGAGTGTGAGAGAGAGAGAGATTGGGAGTGTATGAGAGAGAGAGATTGGGAGTGTGAGAGAGAGAGACTGGGAGTGTGAGAGAGAGAGAGATTGGGAGTGAGAGAAAGAGACAGATTGGCAGTGTGAGAGAGAGAGGTTGGGAGTGTGAGAGAGAGAGATTGGGAGTGTGAGAGAGAGAGAGATTGGGAGTGTGAGAGAGAGAGAGATTGGGAGTGTGAGTGAGAGAGATTGGGAGTGTGAGAGAGAGAGAGATTGGGAGTGTGAGAGAGAGAGATTGGGAGTGGGAAAAAGAGAGAGATTGGGAGTGTGAGAGAGAGAGAGATTGGGAGTGTGAGAGAGAGAGATTGGGAGTGTGAGAGAGAGAGAGACTGGGAGTGAGAGAGAGAGAGATTGGGAGTGTGAGAGAGAGAGAGATTGGGAGTGTGAGAGAGAGATTGGGAGTGTGAGAGAGAGAGATTGGGAGTGTGCGAGAGAGAGAGATTGGGAGTGTGAGAGAGAGACTGGGAGTGTGAGAGAGAGAGAGACTAGGAGTGAGAGAGAGAGAGAGATTGGGAGTGGGAGAGAGAGAGAGATTGGGAGTGTGAGAGTGGGAGAGATTGGGAGTGTGAGAGAGAGAGTGATTGGGAGTGTGAGAGAGAGAGAATGGGAGTGTGAGAGAGAGAGAGATTGGGAGTGTGAGCGAGAGAGATTGGGAGTGTGAGAGAGAGAGAGATTGGGAGTGTGAGAGAGAGAGAGAATGGGAGTGTGAGAGAGAGAGAGATTGGGAGTGTGAGAGAGAGAGATTGGGAGTGTGAGAGAGAGAGAGATTGAGAGAGTGAGAGAGAGAGAGATTGGGAGTGTGAGAGAGAGATTGGGAGTGAGAGAGAGAGAGAGAGAGATTGGGAGTGTGAGAGAGTGAGATTGGGAGTGTGAGAGAGAGAGATTGGGAGTGTGAGAGAGAGAGAGATTGGGAGCGAGAGAGAGAGATTGGGAGTGTGAGAGAGAGAGAGATTGTGAGTGTGAGAGAGAGAGATTGGGAGTGTGAGATAGAGAGATTGGGAGTGTGAGAGAGAGAGAGAGATTGGGAGTGTGAGAGAGAGAGATTGGGAGTGTGAGAGAGAGAGAGAGATTGGGAGTGTGAGAGAGAGAGAGATTGGGAGTGTGAGAGAGAGAGAGACTGGGAGTGTCAGAGAGAGAGATTGGGAGTGTGAGAGAGAGAGAGATTGGGAGTCTGAGAGAGAGATTGGGAGTGTCAGAGAGAGAGAGAGATTGGGAGTGTGAGAGAGAGTGATTGGGAGTGTGAGAGAGAGAGAGAGATTGGGAGTGTGAGAGAGAGAGATTGGGAGTGTGAGAGAGAGAGATTGGGAATGTGAGAGAGAGAGAGATTGGGAGTGTGAGAGAGAGAGAGATTGGGAGTGTGAGAGAGAGAGGGACTGGGAGTGTGAGAGAGAGAGACTGGGAGTGTGAGAGAGAGAGAGATTGGGACTGAGAGAGAGAGAGAGATTGGGAGTGAGAGAGAGAGAGAGATTGGGAGTGTGAGAGAGAGAGATTGGGAGTGTGAGAGAGAGAGAGAGAGGGAGTGTGAGGGAGAGAGGTTGGGAGTGTGAGAGAGAGAGAGAGATTGGGAGTGTGAGAGAGAGAGAGATTGGGAGTGAGAGAGTGAGAGATTGGGAGTGTGAGAGAGAGAGAGATTGGGAGTGTGAGAGAGAGAGAGATTGGGAGAGTGAGAGAGAGAGAGATTGGGAGTGTGAGAGAGAGAGATTGGGAGTGTGAGAGAGAGAGAGATTGGGAGTGTGAGAGGAAGAGAGATTGGGAGTGTGAGAGAGAGAGAGATTGGGAGTGTGAGAGAGAGAGAGGTTGGGAGTGTGAGAGAGAGAGAGATTGGGAGTGTGAGAGAGAGAGATTGGGAGTGTGAGAGATGGAGAGATTGGGAGTGTGAGAGAGAGAGATTGGGAGTGTGAGAGAGAGAGAGATTGGGAGTGTGAGAGAGAGAGAGAGATTGGGAGTGTGAGAGAGAGAGAGATTGGGAGCGTGCGAGAGAGAGAGATTGGGAGTGTGAGAGAGAGAGAGATTGGGAGTGTGAGAGAGAGAGATTGGGAGTGTGAGAGAGACAGATTGGGAGTGTGAGAGAGAGAGAGATTGGGAGTGTGAGAGAGAGAGAGATTGGGAGTGTGAGAGAGAGAGAGATTGGGAGTGTATGAGAGAGAGAGATTGGGGGTGTGAGAGAGAGAGACTGGGAGTGTGAGAGAGAGAGAGATTGGGAGTGAGAGAAAGAGACAGATTGGCAGTGTGAGAGAGAGAGGTTGGGAGTGTGAGAGAGAGAGATTGGGAGTGTGAGAGAGAGAGAGATTGGGAGTGTGAGAGAGAGAGAGATTGGGAGTGTGAGTGAGAGAGATTGGGAGTGTGAGAGAGAGAGAGATTGGGAGTGTGAGAGAGAGAGATTGGGAGTGGGCAAAAGAGAGAGATTGGGAGTGTGAGAGAGAGAGAGATTGGGAGTGTGAGAGAGAGAGATTGGGAGTGTGAGAGAGAGAGAGACTGGGAGTGAGAGAGAGAGAGATTGGGAGTGTGAGAGAGAGAGAGATTGGGAGTGTGAGAGAGAGATTGGGAGTGTGAGAGAGAGAGATTGGGAGTGTGCGAGAGAGAGAGAGATTGGGAGTGTGAGAGAGAGAGAGATTGGGAGTGTGAGAGAGAGAGAGATTGGGAGTGTCAGAGAGAGAGATTGGGAGTGTGAGAGAGAGAGAGATTGGGAGTCTGAGAGAGAGATTGGGAGTGTCAGAGAGAGAGAGAGATTGGGAGTGTGAGAGAGAGTGATTGGGAGTGTGAGAGAGAGAGAGAGATTGGGAGTGTGAGAGAGAGAGATTGGGAGTGTGAGAGAGAGAGATTGGGAATGTGAGAGAGAGAGAGATTGGGAGTGTGAGAGAGAGAGAGATTGGGAGTGTGAGAGAGAGAGGGACTGGGAGTGTGAGAGAGAGAGACTGGGAGTGTGAGAGAGAGAGTCACCAGGTCTCCGTCTCCTAGATGGAGAAGTGAAATCCCTGTTCTATGCGGACGACCTGGTTCTGCTGTCTCCCACAGAACAGGGATTACAGCAACAACTAGACCTACTCGACAAATACTGCCAAAATTGGGCTCTAACAGTAAATCTAAAGAAAACCAACATCATGATTTTTCAAAAAAGGCCCAGATGTCAGGAAAACAAATACCAGTTTACCCTCAGTGATATCACCATAGGACACACTATGAGCTACACCTACCTTGGTCTAACTATTACAGCATCAGGGAGCTTCAGCATAGCAGTGAATGCACTAAAAGAAAAAGCCCGAAGAGCCCTATATGCAATAAAAAGAAAATTCTACAACATCCAAATCCCAATCAAAATCTGGCTCAAAATATTTGACAGCATAATCCTGCCCATTGCACTGTACGGTAGTGAAGTATGGGGCCCGCTAAATCACCAAAGCTACACTAAATGGGAAAAACATACAATAGAAGCCCTACATGCAGAATTCTGCTGAAGCATCCTTCGCACCCAAAGGAAAACGCCAACAAATGCATGCAGAGCCGAACTAGGCAGATACCCACTGATAATAAACATCCAAAAACGAGCACTAAACTTCCTAAATCACCTCAAATCTAGCTCCCCAGACACCCTTCATTTCAAAGCCTTTCAGACCCAAGAGCTAAACCCAGAAAAGAGTCCCCTGAGTCAGCTGCTACGGAAACTAAGTACTCAGCCGGACCCTGACCAGCCCCAGACCAACACAGCCGCCCAAACACCAATCCGAGTGAACCAAATCATTAAAAAATGCAAAGAAACCTACCTGGAACATTGGAACAAAATAACCGAAAGCCAAAGCAGATTAGAATGTTACCGGGCCCTAAAAAGAGAATATAAACTGGCAGACTACCTCACGACCATCAGAGACACAAAACAGAGACAGACCCTCACCAGGTACAGACTAAGCGACCACCAACTGGAAATTGAAAAAGGCAGATACAAGAAATCCTGGCAGCCTAGAGAGAATAGAATATGCGATCAATGTCTGGCTGGCGAGGTTGAAACAGAAATGCATTTCCTCCTAAAATGCGAAAAATTCAACACATCAAGAAACATATTATTCAACAAGCTAAGCCAAACAACCCCAGATTTCAAGGAATTGGATGATCTGTCAAAATTGAGATTAGTCCTAGGAGAAGGAGACAGACCATACCTTGGGGCCAAATATGTAACAACATGTCACAACCTGAGGACTGTTTAAAATTAAGACTGTTTAAAATTAATATTGAACGTACCAAATGAAGTACAAAGACTGTTTAAAATTAATATTGTTTAAAAGTAATATTGTATGTACCCAACAAATGTCAAATCGATTGACACCTACAGAATGTTGGAAAACTGTACCTTTTTGCTATGTAAGCTTTGGCAATATGGTTCTCTGTAAACTTTCATGCCAATAAAGCATTTTAATTGGAATTGGAATTGGATTGGGACTGAGAGAGAGAGAGAGATTGGGAGTGAGAGAGAGAGAGAGATTGGGAGTGTGAGAGGGAGAGATTGGGAGTGTGAGAGAGAGAGAGAGAGGGAGTGTGAGAGAGAGAGGTTGGGAGTGTGAGAGAGAGAGAGAGATTGGGAGTGTGAGAGAGAGAGAGATTGGGAGTGAGAGAGTGAGAGATTGGGAGTGTGAGAGAGAGAGAGATTGGGAGTGTGAGAGAGAGAGAGATTGGGAGAGTGAGAGAGAGAGAGATTGGGAGTGTGAGAGAGAGAGATTGGGAGTGTGAGAGAGAGAGAGATTGGGAGTGTGAGAGGAAGAGAGATTGGGAGTGTGAGAGAGAGAGAGATTGGGAGTGTGAGAGAGAGGGAGGTTGGGAGTGTGAGAGAGAGAGAGATTGGGAGTGTGAGAGAGAGAGATTGGGAGTGTGAGAGATGGAGAGATTGGGAGTGTGAGAGAGAGAGATTGGGAGTGTGAGAGAGAGAGAGATTGGGAGTGTGAGAGAGAGAGAGAGATTGGGAGTGTGAGAGAGAGAGAGATTGGGAGTGTGCGAGAGAGAGAGATTGGGAGTGTGAGAGAGAGAGACTGGGAGTGTGAGAGAGAGAGAGATTGGGAGTGAGAGACTGGGAGTGTGAGAGAGAGAGAGATTGGGAGTGAGAGAGAGAGAGAGATTGGGAGTGTGAGAGAGAGAGATTGGGAGTGTGAGAGAGAGAGAGATTGGGAGTGTGAGAGAGAGAGATTGGGAGTGTGAGAGAGACAGATTGGGAGTGTGAGAGAGAGAGAGATTGGGAGTGTGAGAGAGAGAGAGATTGGGAGTGTGAGAGAGAGAGAGATTGGGAGTGTATGAGAGAGAGAGATTGGGAGTGTGAGAGAGAGAGACTGGGAGTGTGAGAGAGAGAGAGATTGGGAGTGAGAGAAAGAGACAGATTGGCAGTGTGAGAGAGAGAGGTTGGGAGTGTGAGAGAGAGAGATTGGGAGTGTGAGAGAGAGAGAGATTGGGAGTGTGAGAGAGAGAGAGATTGGGAGTGTGAGTGAGAGAGATTGGGAGTGTGAGAGAGAGAGAGATTGGGAGTGTGAGAGAGAGAGATTGGGAGTGGGAAAAAGAGAGAGATTGGGAGTGTGAGAGAGAGAGAGATTGGGAGTGTGAGAGAGAGAGATTGGGAGTGTGAGAGAGAGAGAGACTGGGAGTGAGAGAGAGAGAGATTGGG
Organism: Somniosus microcephalus; assembly: GCF_052327205.1. Lineage (NCBI taxonomy): Eukaryota > Metazoa > Chordata > Chondrichthyes > Squaliformes > Somniosidae > Somniosus > Somniosus microcephalus. Next base: position 11,433 of record NW_028226786.1, read on the forward strand.
AGTGTGAGAGAGAGAGAGATTGGGAGTGTGAGAGAGAGATTGGGAGTGTGAGAGAGAGAGATTGGGAGTGTGCGAGAGAGAGAGATTGGGAGTGTGAGAGAGAGACTGGGAGTGTGAGAGAGAGAGAGACTAGGAGTGAGAGAGAGAGAGAGATTGGGAGTGGGAGAGAGAGAGAGATTGGGAGTGTGAGAGTGGGAGAGATTGGGAGTGTGAGAGAGAGAGTGATTGGGAGTGTGAGAGAGAGAGAATGGGAGTGTGAGAGAGAGAGAGATTGGGAGTGTGAGCGAGAGAGATTGGGAGTGTGAGAGAGAGAGAGATTGGGAGTGTGAGAGAGAGAGAGAATGGGAGTGTGAGAGAGAGAGAGATTGGGAGTGTGAGAGAGAGAGATTGGGAGTGTGAGAGAGAGAGAGATTGAGAGAGTGAGAGAGAGAGAGATTGGGAGTGTGAGAGAGAGATTGGGAGTGAGAGAGAGAGAGAGAGAGATTGGGAGTGTGAGAGAGTGAGATTGGGAGTGTGAGAGAGAGAGATTGGGAGTGTGAGAGCAGAGAGAGATTGGGAGCGAGAGAGAGAGATTGGGAGTGTGTGAGAGAGAGAGATTGTGAGTGTGAGAGAGAGAGATTGGGAGTGTGAGATAGAGAGATTGGGAGTGTGAGAGAGAGAGAGAGATTGGGAGTGTGAGAGAGAGAGATTGGGAGTGTGAGAGAGAGAGAGAGATTGGGAGTGTGAGAGAGAGAGAGATTGGGAGTGTGAGAGAGAGAGAGACTGGGAGTGTCAGAGAGAGATTGGGAGTGTGAGAGAGAGAGAGATTGGGAGTCTGAGAGAGAGATTGGGAGTGTCAGAGAGAGAGAGAGATTGGGAGTGTGAGAGAGAGTGATTGGGAGTGTGAGAGAGAGAGAGAGATTGGGAGTGTGAGAGAGAGAGATTGGGAGTGTGAGAGAGAGAGATTGGGAATGTGAGAGAGAGAGAGATTGGGAGTGTGAGAGAGAGAGAGATTGGGAGTGTGAGAGAGAGAGGGACTGGGAGTGTGAGAGAGAGAGACTGGGAGTGTGAGAGAGAGAGAGATTGGGACTGAGAGAGAGAGAGAGATTGGGAGTGAGAGAGAGAGAGAGATTGGGAGTGTGAGAGAGAGAGATTGGGAGTGTGAGAGAGAGAGAGAGAGGGAGTGTGAGGGAGAGAGGTTGGGAGTGTGAGAGAGAGAGAGAGATTGGGAGTGTGAGAGAGAGAGAGATTGGGAGTGAGAGAGTGAGAGATTGGGAGTGTGAGAGAGAGAGAGATTGGGAGTGTGAGAGAGAGAGAGATTGGGAGAGTGAGAGAGAGAGAGATTGGGAGTGTGAGAGAGAGAGATTGGGAGTGTGAGAGAGAGAGAGATTGGGAGTGTGAGAGGAAGAGAGATTGGGAGTGTGAGAGAGAGAGAGATTGGGTGTGTGAGAGAGAGAGAGGTTGGGAGTGTGAGAGAGAGAGAGATTGGGAGTGTGAGAGAGAGAGATTGGGAGTGTGAGAGATGGAGAGATTGGGAGTGTGAGAGAGAGAGATTGGGAGTGTGAGAGAGAGAGAGATTGGGAGTGTGAGAGAGAGAGAGAGATTGGGAGTGTGAGAGAGAGAGAGATTGGGAGCGTGCGAGAGAGAGAGATTGGGAGTGTGAGAGAGAGAGAGATTGGGAGTGTGAGAGAGAGAGATTGGGAGTGTGAGAGAGACAGATTGGGAGTGTGAGAGAGAGAGAGATTGGGAGTGTGAGAGAGAGAGAGATTGGGAGTGTGAGAGAGAGAGAGATTGGGAGTGTATGAGAGAGAGAGATTGGGGGTGTGAGAGAGAGAGACTGGGAGTGTGAGAGAGAGAGAGATTGGGAGTGAGAGAAAGAGACAGATTGGCAGTGTGAGAGAGAGAGGTTGGGAGTGTGAGAGAGAGAGATTGGGAGTGTGAGAGAGAGAGAGATTGGGAGTGTGAGAGAGAGAGAGATTGGGAGTGTGAGTGAGAGAGATTGGGAGTGTGAGAGAGAGAGAGATTGGGAGTGTGAGAGAGAGAGATTGGGAGTGGGCAAAAGAGAGAGATTGGGAGTGTGAGAGAGAGAGAGATTGGGAGTGTGAGAGAGAGAGATTGGGAGTGTGAGAGAGAGAGAGACTGGGAGTGAGAGAGAGAGAGATTGGGAGTGTGAGAGAGAGAGAGATTGGGAGTGTGAGAGAGAGATTGGGAGTGTGAGAGAGAGAGATTGGGAGTGTGCGAGAGAGAGAGATTGGGAGTGTGAGAGAGAGACTGGGAGTGTGAGAGAGAGAGAGACTAGGAGTGAGAGAGAGAGAGAGATTGGGAGTGGGAGAGAGAGAGAGATTGGGAGTGTGAGAGTGGGAGAGATTGGGTGTGTGAGAGAGAGAGTGATTGGGAGTGTGAGAGAGAGAGAATGGGAGTGTGAGAGAGAGAGAGATTGGGAGTGTGAGCGAGAGAGATTGGGAGTGTGAGAGAGAGAGAGATTGGGAGTGTGAGAGAGAGAGAGAATGGGAGTGTGAGAGAGAGAGAGATTGGGAGTGTGAGAGAGAGAGATTGGGAGTGTGAGAGAGAGAGAGATTGAGAGAGTGAGAGAGAGAGAGAGATTGGGAGTGTGAGAGAGAGATTGGGAGTGAGAGAGAGAGAGAGAGAGATTGGGAGTGTGAGAGAGTGAGATTGGGAGTGTGAGAGAGAGAGATTGGGAGTGTGAGAGAGAGAGAGATTGGGAGCGAGAGAGAGAGATTGGGAGTGTGAGAGAGAGAGAGATTGTGAGTGTGAGAGAGAGAGATTGGGAGTGTGAGATAGAGAGATTGGGAGTGTGAGAGAGAGAGAGAGATTGGGAGTGTGAGAGAGAGAGAGATTGGGAGTGTGAGAGAGAGAGAGATTGGGAGTGTCAGAGAGAGAGATTGGGAGTGTGAGAGAGAGAGAGATTGGGAGTCTGAGAGAGAGATTGGGAGTGTCAGAGAGAGAGAGAGATTGGGAGTGTGAGAGAGAGTGATTGGGAGTGTGAGAGAGAGAGAGAGATTGGGAGTGTGAGAGAGAGAGATTGGGAGTGTGAGAGAGAGAGATTGGGAATGTGAGAGAGAGAGAGATTGGGAGTGTGAGAGAGAGAGATTGGGAGTGTGAGAGAGAGAGGGACTGGGAGTGTGAGAGAGAGAGACTGGGAGTGTGAGAGAGAGAGAGATTGGGACTGAGAGAGAGAGAGAGATTGGGAGTGAGAGAGAGAGAGAGATTGGGAGTGTGAGAGAGAGAGATTGGGAGTGTGAGAGAGAGAGAGAGAGGGAGTGTGAGAGAGAGAGGTTGGGAGTGTGAGAGAGAGAGAGAGATTGGGAGTGTGAGAGAGAGAGAGATTGGGAGTGAGAGAGTGAGAGATTGGGAGTGTGAGAGAGAGAGAGATTGGGAGTGTGAGAGAGAGAGATTGGGAGTGTGAGAGAGAGAGAGATTGGGAGTGTGAGAGGAAGAGAGATTGGGAGTGTGAGAGAGAGAGAGATTGGGAGTGTGAGAGAGAGAGAGGTTGGGAGTGTGAGAGAGAGAGAGATTGGGAGTGTGAGAGAGAGAGATTGGGAGTGTGAGAGATGGAGAGATTGGGAGTGTGAGAGAGAGAGATTGGGAGTGTGAGAGAGAGAGAGATTGGGAGTGTGAGAGAGAGAGAGAGATTGGGAGTGTGAGAGAGAGAGAGATTGGGAGCGTGCAAGAGAGAGAGATTGGGAGTGTGAGAGAGAGAGACTGGGAGTGTGAGAGAGAGAGAGATTGGGAGTGAGAGACTGGGAGTGTGAGAGAGAGAGAGATTGGGAGTGAGAGAGAGAGAGAGATTGGGAGTGTGAGAGAGAGAGATTGGGAGTGTGAGAGAGAGAGAGATTGGGAGTGTGAGAGAGAGAGATTGGGAGTGTGAGAGAGACAGATTGGGAGTGTGAGAGAGAGAGAGATTGGGAGTGTGAGAGAGAGAGTGATTGGGAGTGTGAGAGAGAGAGAGATTGGGAGTGTATGAGAGAGAGAGATTGGGAGTGTGAGAGAGAGAGACTGGGAGTGTGAGAGAGAGAGAGATTGGGAGTGAGAGAAAGAGACAGATTGGGAGTGTGAGAGAGAGAGGTTGGGAGTGTGAGAGAGAGAGATTGGGAGTGTGAGAGAGAGAGAGATTGGGAGTGTGAGAGAGAGAGAGATTGGGAGTGTGAGTGAGAGAGATTGGGAGCGTGAGAGAGAGAGAGATTGGGAGTGTGAGAGAGAGAGATTGGGAGTGGGAAAAAGAGAGAGATTGGGAGTGTGAGAGAGAGAGAGATTGGGAGTGTGAGAGAGAGAGATTGGGAGTGTGAGAGAGAGAGAGACTGGGAGTGAGAGAGAGAGAGATTGGGAGTGTGAGAGAGAGAGAGATTGGGAGTGTGAGAGAGAGATTGGGAGTGTGAGAGAGAGAGATTGGGAGTGTGCGAGAGAGAGAGATTGGGAGTGTGAGAGAGAGACTGGGAGTGTGAGAGAGAGAGAGACTAGGAGTGAGAGAGAGAGAGAGATTGGGAGTGGGAGAGAGAGAGTGATTGGGAGTGTGAGAGTGGGAGAGATTGGGAGAGTGAGAGAGAGAGTGATTGGGAGTGTGAGAGAGAGAGAATGGGAGTGTGAGAGAGAGAGAGATTGGGAGTGTGAGCGAGAGAGATTGGGAGTGTGAGAGAGAGAGAGATTGGGAGTGTGAGAGAGAGAGAGAATGGGAGTGTGAGAGAGAGAGAGATTGGGAGTGTGAGAGAGAGAGATTGGGAGTGTGAGAGAGAGAGAGATTGAGAGTGTGAGAGAGAGAGAGATTGGGAGTGTGAGAGAGAGATTGGGAGTGAGAGAGAGAGAGAGAGAGATTGGGAGTGTGAGAGAGTGAGATTGGGAGTGTGAGAGAGAGAGATTGGGAGTGTGAGAGAGAGAGAGATTGGGAGCGAGAGAGAGAGATTGGGAGTGTGAGAGAGAGAGAGATTGTGAGTGTGAGAGAGAGAGATTGGGAGTGTGAGATAGAGAGATTGGGAGTGTGAGAGAGAGAGAGAGATTGGGAGTGTGAGAGAGAGAGATTGGGAGTGTGAGAGAGAGAGAGAGATTGGGAGTGTGAGAGAGAGAGAGATTGGGAGTGTGAGAGAGAGAGAGATTGGGAGTGTCAGAGAGAGAGATTGGGAGTGTGAGAGAGAGAGAGATTGGGAGTCTGAGAGAGAGATTGGGAGTGTCAGAGAGAGAGAGAGATTGGGAGTGTGAGAGAGAGTGATTGGGAGTGTGAGAGAGAGAGAGAGATTGGGAGTGTGAGAGAGAGAGATTGGGAGTGTGAGAGAGAGAGATTGGGAATGTGAGAGAGAGAGAGATTGGGAGTGTGAGAGAGAGAGAGATTGGGAGTGTGAGAGAGAGAGGGACTGGGAGTGTGAGAGAGAGAGACTGGGAGTGTGAGAGAGAGAGAGATTGGGACTGAGAGAGAGAGAGAGATTGGGAGTGAGAGAGAGAGAGAGATTGGGAGTGTGAGAGAGAGAGATTGGGAGTGTGAGAGAGAGAGAGAGAGGGAGTGTGAGAGAGAGAGGTTGGGAGTGTGAGAGAGAGAGAGAGATTGGGAGTGTGAGAGAGAGAGAGATTGGGAGTGAGAGAGTGAGAGATTGGGAGTGTGAGAGAGAGAGAGATTGGGAGTGTGAGAGAGAGAGAGATTGGGAGAGTGAGAGAGAGAGAGATTGGGAGTGTGAGAGAGAGAGATTGGGAGTGTGAGAGAGAGAGAGATTGGGAGTGTGAGAGAGAGAGAGATTGGGAGTGTGAGAGAGAGAGAGGTTGGGAGTGTGAGAGAGAGAGAGATTGGGAGTGTGAGAGAGAGAGATTGGGAGTGTGAGAGATGGAGAGATTGGGAGTGTGAGAGAGAGAGAGATTGGGAGTGTGAGAGAGAGAGAGAGATTGGGAGTGTGAGAGAGAGAGAGATTGGGAGTGTGCGAGAGAGAGAGATTGGGAGTGTGAGAGAGAGAGACTGGGAGTGTGAGAGAGAGAGAGATTGGGAGTGAGAGACTGGGAGTGTGAGAGAGAGAGAGATTGGGAGTGAGAGAGAGAGAGAGATTGGGAGTGTGAGAGAGAGAGATTGGGAGTGTGAGAGAGAGAGAGATTGGGAGTGTGAGAGAGAGAGATTGGGAGTGTGAGAGAGACAGATTGGGAGTGTGAGAGAGAGAGAGATTGGGAGTGTGAGAGAGAGAGAGATTGGGAGTGTGAGAGAGAGAGAGATTGGGAGTGTATGAGAGAGAGAGATTGGGAGTGTGAGAGAGAGAGACTGGGAGTGTGAGAGAGAGAGAGATTGGGAGTGAGAGAAAGAGACAGATTGGGAGTGTGAGAGAGAGAGGTTGGGAGTGTGAGAGAGAGAGATTGGGAGTGTGAGAGAGAGAGAGATTGGGAGTGTGAGAGAGAGAGAGATTGGGAGTGTGAGTGAGAGAGATTGGGAGTGTGAGAGAGAGAGAGACTGGGAGTGAGAGAGAGAGAGATTGGGAGTGTGAGAGAGAGAGAGATTGGGAGTGTGAGAGAGAGACTGGGAGTGTGAGAGAGAGAGAGACTAGGAGTGAGAGAGAGAGAGAGATTGGGAGTGGGAGAGAGAGAGAGATTGGGAGTGTGAGAGTGGGAGAGATTGGGAGTGTGAGAGAGAGAGTGATTGGGAGTGTGAGAGAGAGAGAATGGGAGTGTGAGAGAGAGAGAGATTGGGAGTGTGAGCGAGAGAGATTGGGAGTGTGAGAGAGAGAGAGATTGGGAGTGTGAGAGAGAGAGAGAATGGGAGTGTGAGAGAGAGAGAGATTGGGAGTGTGAGAGAGAGAGATTGGGAGTGTGAGAGAGAGAGAGCATTGAGAGTGTGAGAGAGAGAGAGATTGGGAGTGTGAGAGAGAGATTGGGAGTGAGAGAGAGAGAGAGGGAGATTGGGAGTGTGAGAGAGTGAGATTGGGAGTGTGAGAGAGAGAGATTGGGAGTGTGAGAGAGAGAGATTGGGAGTGTGAGAGAGAGAGATTGGGAGTGTGAGAGAGAGAGAGATTGGGAGTGTGAGAGAGAGAGGGATTGGGAGTGTGAGAGAGAGAGATTGGGAGTGTGAGAGAGAGAGAGAGATTGGGAGTGTGAGAGAGAGAGAGATTGGGAGTGTGAGAGAGAGAGATTGGGAGTGAGAGAGCGAGAGAGATTGGGAGTGTGAGAGAGAGAGAGATTGGGAGTGTGAGAGAGAGAGAGATTGGGAGTGTGAGAGAAAGAGAGATTGGGAGTGTGAGAGAGAGAGAATGGGAGTGTGAGAGAGAGAGAGATTGGGAGTGTGAGAGAGAGAGAGATTGGGAGTGTGAGAGAGAGAGAGATTGGGAGTGTGAGAGAGAGAGATTGGGAGTGTGAGAGAGAGAGAAATTGGGAGTGTGAGAGAGATAGAGACTGGGAGTGTGAGAGAGAGAGAGATTGGGAGTGAGAGAGAGAGAGAGATTGGGAGTGTTAGAGAGAGAGATTGGGAGTGTGAGAGAGAGAGATTGGGAGTGTGAGAATACAAGAAATCCTGGCAGCCTAGAGAGAATAGAATATGCGATCAATGTCTGGCTGGCGAGGTTGAAACAGAAATGCATTTCCTCCTAAAATGCGAAAAATTCAACACATCAAGAAACATATTATTCAACAAGCTAAGCCAAACAACCCCAGATTTCAAGGAATTGGATGATCTGTCAAAATTGAGATTAGTCCTAGGAGAAGGAGACAGACCATACCTTGGGGCCAAATATGTAACAACATGTCACAACCTGAGGACTGTTTAAAATTAAGACTGTTTAAAATTAATATTGAACGTACCAAATGAAGTACAAAGACTGTTTAAAATTAATATTGTTTAAAAGTAATATTGTATGTACCCAACAAATGTCAAATCGATTGACACCTACAGAATGTTGGAAAACTGTACCTTTTTGCTATGTAAGCTTTGGCAATATGGTTCTCTGTAAACTTTCATGCCAATAAAGCATTTTAATTGGAATTGGAATTGGAGAGAGAGATTGGGAGTGTGAGAGAGAGAGAGTGTTTGGGAGTGTGAGAGAGAGAGAGGTTGGGAGTGAGAGAGAGAGAGATTGGGAGTGTGAGAGAGAGAGAGATTGGGAGTGTGAGAGAGAGAGAGATTGGGAGTGTGAGAGAGAGAGAGATTGGGAGTGTGAGAGAGATGCAAAGAAACCTACCTGGAACATTGGAACAAAATAACCGAAAGCCAAAGCAGATTAGAATGTTACCGGGCCCTAAAAAGAGAATATAAACTGGCAGACTACCTCACGACCATCAGAGACACAAAACAGAGACAGACCCTCACCAGGTACAGACTAAGCGACCACCAACTGGAAATTGAAAAAGGCAGATACAAGAAATCCTGGCAGCCTAGAGAGAATAGAATATGCGATCAATGTCTGGCTTGCGAGGTTGAAACAGAAATGCATTTCCTCCTAAAATGCGAAAAATTCAACACATCAAGAAACATATTATTCAACAAGCTAAGCCAAACAACCCCAGATTTCAAGGAATTGGATGATCTGTCAAAATTGAGATTAGTCTTAGGAGAAGGAGACAGACCATACCTTGGGGCCAAATATGTAACAACATGTCACAACCTGAGGACTGTTTAAAATTAAGACTGTTTAAAATTAATATTGAACGTACCAAATGAAGTACAAAGACTGTTTAAAATTAATATTGTTTAAAAGTAATATTGTATGTACCCAACAAATGTCAAATCGATTGACACCTACAGAATGTTAGAAAACTGTACCTTTTTGCAATGTAAGCTTTGGCAATATGGTTCTCTGTAAACTTTCATGCCAATAAAGCATTTGAATTGAATTGAATTGAATTGAGAGAGAGATTGGGAGTGTGAGAGAGAGAGAGATTGGGAGTGTGAGAGTGAGAGGTTGGGAGTGTGAGAGAGAGAGATTGGGAGTGTGAGAGTGAGAGAGATTGGGAGTGTGAGAGAGAGAGAGAGATTGGGAGTGTGAGAGAGAGAGAGATTGGGAGTGTGAGAGAGAGAGAGATTGGGAGTGTGAGAGAGAGAGAGATTGGGAGCGAGAGAGAGAGATTGGGAGTGAGAGAGAGAGAGATTGTGAGTGTGAGAGAGAGAGATTGGGAGTGTGAGATAGAGAGAGATTGGGAGTGTGAGAGAGAGAGAGATTGGGAGTGTGAGAGAGAGAGGTTGGGAGTGTGAGAGAGAGAGATTGGGAGTGTGATAGTGAGAGAGATTGGGAGTGTGAGAGAGAGAGTGAGATTGGGAGTGTGAGAGAGAGAGAGATTGGAAGTGTGAGAGAGAGAGAGATTGGGAGTGTGAGAGAGAGAGAGATTGGGAGTGAGAGAGAGAGATTGGGAGTGTGAGAGAGAGAGAGATTGTGAGTGTGAGAGAGAGAGATTGGGAGTGTGAGATAGAGAGATTGGGAGTGTGAGAGAGAGAGAGAGATTGGGAGTGTGAGAGAGAGAGATTGGGAGTGTGAGAGAGAGAGAGAGATTGGGAGTGTGAGAGAGAGAGAGATTGGGAGTGTGAGAGAGAGAGAGATTGGGAGTGTCAGAGAGAGAGATTGGGAGTGTGAGAGAGAGAGAGATTGGGAGTGTGAGAGAGAGATTGGGAGTGTCAGAGAGAGAGAGAGATTGGGAGTGTGAGAGAGAGTGATTGGGAGTGTGAGAGAGAGAGAGAGATTGGGAGTGTGAGAGAGAGAGATTGGGAGTGTGAGAGAGAGAGATTGGGAATGTGAGAGAGAGAGAGATTGGGAGTGTGAGAGAGAGAGAGATTGGGAGTGTGAGAGAGAGAGGGACTGGGAGTGTGAGAGAGAGAGATTGGGAGTGTGAGAGAGAGAGAGAGAGGGAGTGTGAGAGAGAGAGGTTGGGAGTGTGAGAGAGAGAGAGAGATTGGGAGTGTGAGAGAGAGAGAGATTGGGAGTGAGAGAGTGAGAGATTGGGAGTGAGAGAGAGAGAGAGATTGGGAGTGTGAGAGTTGGAGAGAGATTGGGAGAGTGAGAGAGAGAGAGATTGGGAGTTTGAGAGAGAGAGATTGGGAGTGTGAGAGAGAGAGGGATTGGGAGTGTGAGAGGGAGAGAGATTGGGAGTGTGAGAGAGAGAGAGATTGGGAGTGTGAGAGGAAGAGAGATTGGGAGTGTGAGAGAGAGAGAGATTGGGAGTGTGAGAGAGAGAGAGGTTGGGAGTGTGAGAGAGAGAGAGATTGGGAGTGTGAGAGAGAGAGATTGGGAGTGTGAGAGATGGAGAGATTGGGAGTGTGAGAGAGAGAGATTGGGAGTGTGAGAGAGAGAGAGATTGGGAGTGTGAGAGAGAGAGAGAGATTGGGAGTGTGAGAGAGAGAGAGAGATTGGGAGTGTGCGAGAGAGAGAGATTGGGAGTGTGAGAGAGAGAGATGGGAGTGTGAGAGAGAGAGAGATTGGGAGTGAGAGACTGGGAGTGTGAGAGAGAGAGAGATTGGGAGTGAGAGAGAGAGAGAGATTGGGAGTGTGAGAGAGAGAGATTGGGAGTGTGAGAGAGAGAGAGATTGGGAGTGTGAGAGAGAGAGATTGGGAGTGTGAGAGAGACAGATTGGGAGTGTGAGAGAGAGCGAGATTGGGAGTGTGAGAGAGAGAGAGATTGGGAGTGTGAGAGAGAGAGAGAGATTGGGAGTGTACGAGAGAGAGAGATTGGGAGTGTGAGAGAGAGAGACTGGGAGTGTGAGAGAGAGAGAGATTGGGAGTGAGAGAAAGAGACAGATTGGGAGTGTGAGAGAGAGAGATTGGGAGTGTGAGAGAGAGAGATTGGGAGTGTGAGAGAGAGAGAGATTGGGAGTGTGAGAGAGAGAGAGATTGGGAGTGTGAGTGAGAGAGATTGGGAGTGTGAGAGAGAGACAGATTGGGAGTGTGAGAGAGAGAGATTGGGAGTGGGAGAAAGAGAGAGATTGGGAGTGTGAGAGAGAGAGAGATTGGGAGTGTGAGAGAGAGAGATTGGGAGTGTGAGAGAGAGAGAGACTGGGAGTGAGAGAGAGTGAGATTGGGAGTGTGAGAGAGAGAGAGATTGGAGTGTGTGAGAGAGATTGGGAGTGTGAGAGAGAGAGATTGGGAGTGTGCGAGAGAGAGAGATTGGGAGTGTGAGAGAGAGACTGGGAGTGTGAGAGAGAGAGAGATTAGGAGTGAGAGAGAGAGAGAGATTGGGAGTGAGAGAGAGAGAGAATGGGAGTGTGAGAGAGAGAGTGATTGGGAGTGTGAGAGAGAGAGAATGGGAGTGTGAGAGAGAGATAGATTGGGAGTGTGAGCGAGAGAGATTGGGAGTGTGAGAGAGAGAGAGATGGGAGTGTGAGAGAGAGAGAGAATGGGAGTGTGAGAGAGAGAGAGATTGGGTAGTGTGAGAGAGAGAGAGAATGGGAGTGTGAGAGAGAGAGAGATTGGGAGTGTGAGAGAGAGAGATTGGGAGTGTGAGAGAGAGAGAGATTGGGAGTGTGTGAGAGAGAGAGATTGGAGTGAGAGAGAGAGATTGGGAGTGTGAGAGAGAGAGATTGGGAGTGTGAGAGAGAGAGATTGGGAGTGTGAGAGAGAGATGGGAGTGTGAGAGAGAGAGATTGGGAGTGTGAGAGAGAGAGAGATTGGGAGTGTGAGAGAGAGAGGGATTGGGAGTGTGAGAGAGAGATTGGGAGTGTGAGAGAGAGAGAGATTGGGAGTGTGAGAGAGAGAGAGATTGGGAGTGTGAGAGAGAGAGATTGGGAGTGAGAGAGCGAGAGAGATTGGGAGTGTGAGAGAGAGAGAGATTGGGAGTGTGAGAGAGAGAGAGATTGGAGTGTGAGAGAAGAGAGATTGGGAGTGTGAGAGAGAGAGATTGGGAGTGTGAGAGAGAGAGAGATTGGGAGTGTGAGAGAGAGAGAGATTGGGAGTGTGAGAGAGAGAGAGATTGGGAGTGTGAGAGAGAGAGATTGGGAGTGTGAGAGAGAGAGAGATTGGGAGTGTGAGAGAGATAGAGACTGGAGTGTGAGAGAGAGAGATTGGAGTGAGAGAGAGAGAGAGATTGGGAGTGTGAGAGAGAGAGATTGGAGTGTGAGAGAGAGATTGGGAGTGTGAGAGAGAGAGAGTTTGGGAGTGTGAGAGAGAGATTGGGAGTGTGAGAGAGAGAGATTGGGAGTGTGAGAGAGAGAGATTGGGATGTGTGAGAGAGAGAGAGATTGGAGTGTGAGAGAGAGAGAGATTGGGAGTGTGAGAGAGAGAGAGATTGGGAGTGTGAGAGAGAGAGAGATTGGAAGTGTGAGAGAGAGAGAGATTGGGATGTGAGAGAGAGAGAGAGATTGGGAGTGTGTGAGAGAGAGAGAGAGATTGGGAGTGAGAGAGAGAGAGATTGGGAGTGAGAGAGAGAGAGATTGGGAGTGTGAGAGAGAGAGATTGGGAGTGTGAAGAGAGAGATTGGGAGTGTGAGAGAGAGAGAGATTGGGAGTGTGAGAGAGAGAGGATTGGAGTGTGAGAGAGAGATTGGGTGTGGAGAGAGAGAGAGAGATTGGGAGTGTGAGAGAGAGATGGAAGTGTGAGAGAGAGAGATTGGGAGTCTGAGAGAGAGAGAGATTGGGAGTGTGAGAGAGAGATTGGGAGTGTGATAGAGAGAGAGATTGGGACTGTGAGAGAGAGATTGGGAGTGTGAGAGAGAGAGATTGGGAATGTGAGAGAGAGAGAGATTCGAGTGCTGAGAGAGAGAGAGATTGGGAGTGCGAGAGAGAGAGAAGATTGGGAGTGTGAGAGAGACAGAGATTGGGAGTGTGAGAGAGAGAGATTGGGAGTGTGAGAGAGAGAAGATTGGGAGTGTGAGAGAGAGAGATTGGGAGTGTGAGAGAGAGAAAGATTGGGAGTGTGAGAGAGAGAAGATTTGGAGTGTGAGAGAGAAGAGATTGGAGTGTGAGAGAGAGATTGGGAGTGTGAGAGAGAGAGAGATTGGGAATGTAAGAGAGATTGGGAGTCTGAGAGAGAGAGAGATTGGGAGTGAGAGAGAGAGAGAGACTAGGAGTGAGAGAGAGAGAGAGATTGGGAGTGGGAGAGAGAGAGAGATTGGGAGTGTGAGAGTGGGAGAGATTGGGAGTGTGAGAGAGAGAGTGATTGGGAGTGTGAGAGAGAGAGAATGGGAGTGTGAGAGAGAGAGAGATTGGAGTGTGAGCGAGAGAGATTGGGAGTGTGAGAGAGAGAGAGATTGGGAGTGTGAGAGAGAGAGATAATGGGAGTGTGAGAGAGAGAGATTGGAGTGTGAGAGAGAGAGATTGGGAGTGGAGAGAGAGAGAGATTGGAGTGTGAGAGAGAGAGAGATTGGGAGTGTGAGAGAGAGATTGGGAGTGAGAGAGAGAGAGAGGAGATTGGAGTGTGAGAGAGTGAGATTGGGAGTGTGAGAGAGAGAGATTGGGAGTGTGAGAGAGAGAGATTGGGAGTGTGAGAGAGAGAGGATGGAGTGTGAGAGAGAGAGAGATTGGGAGTGTGAGAGAGAGAGAGATTGGGAGTGTGAGAGAGAGAGATTGGGAGTGTGAGAGAGAGAGATTGGGAGTGTGAGAGAGGAGAGATTGGGAGTGTGAGAGAGAGAGATTGGGAGTGTGAGAGAGAGAGAGATTGGGAGTGTGAGAGAGAGAGAGATTGGGAGTGTGAGAGAGAGAGAGATGGGAGTGTGAGAGAGAGAGAGATTGGGAGTGTGAGAGAGAGATTGGAGAGTGAGAGAGTGAGGAGATTTGTGGAGTGTGGAGAGAGAGAGATTGGGGAGTGTGAGAGAGAGAGATTGGGAGTGTGAGAGAGAGAGATTGGGAGTGTGAGAGAGAGAGAGATTGGGAGTGTGAGAGAGAGAGAATTGGGAGTGTGAGAGAGAGAGAGAGTGGGAGTGGAGAGAGAGAGAGATTGGGAGTGTGGAGAGAGAGAGAGATTGGGAGTGTCGTAGTGAGAGAGATTGGAGTGGTGAAGAGGGAGAGATTGGGTCGTGTGAGAGGAGAGAGATTCGGGAGTGTGAGAGAGAGAGTGTGTTGGGGAGTGTGAGAGGTGAGAGAGGTTGGGAGTGAGAGAGAGAGAGATTGGGAGTGTGAGATGAGAGAGATTGGGAGTGT
>NW_028226787.1:0-25434 GCF_052327205.1 Somniosus microcephalus
CCGTCAACACCAGCCTCCTCCCACCCCTCTTCATCTCACCCCATCAACACCAGCCTCCTCCTACCCCTCTTCATCTCACCCCTTCAGCACCAGCCTCCTCCCACCCTCTCCATCTCACCCCATCAACACCAGCTCTCCCACCCACCCCTCTTCATCTCACCCATCAACAACAGCCTCCTCCCACCCCTCTCCATCTCACCCCATCAACACCACGCTCCTCCCACCCGTCTCCATCTCACCCCATCAACATCAGCCTCTTCCCACCCCTCTTCATCTCACCCCATCAACACCAGCTTCCTCCCACCCCTCTTCATCTCACCTCCATCAACACCACCCTCCTCCCACCCTCTTCATCTCCCCCATGCATCAACATCAGCCTCCTCCCACCCTCTCTCATCTCACCGCATCAACAGCCAGCCTCCCCCACCCCTCTCCATCTCAGCCCATCAACACCAGCCCTTCCCACCCTCTCCTTCTCACCATCAACACCAGCCTCCTCCCACCCCTTCATCTCACCCATCAACACCAGCCTCCTCCCACCCTCTCATCTCACCCCATCAACACCAGCCTCCTCCACCTCTCATTCACACCGTACACCAGCTCCTCCACCTCTCGTCTCACCATCAACACCAGCCTCCTACCCTCTTCATCTCACCCTCAACCAGCCTCCACCCTCTCATCTCACCGCATCAACACAGCCTCTCCACCTCTCATCTCACCATCAACACCAGCCTCTCACCCTCCATCTCACCCCATCAACACCAGCCTCCTCCCACCCTCTCATCCCATCAACATCACCTCCTCCACCCCTCTCATTCACCATCAACACCAGCTCTCCACCCTCATCTCATCCCATCAACACAGCTCCTCCCACCCTCTTCATCTCACCCATCAACAGCAGCCTCCTCCCACCCCTCTCCATCTCACCCCATCAACACCAGCCTCCTCCACCCTCTCCATCTCACTCCATCAACACAGCTCTCACCTCCCCTCTCCACTCCCTCACCATCTCACCCATCAACACCAGCCTCCTTCCACCCTCTCCATCTCACCCATCACACCAGCCTCCTCCCACCCTCTTCATCTCATCCATCAATAGCAGCCTCCACCACCCTTTCATCACCTGAACAGCTCACCTCCTCCTCATCAACCAGCTCCACTCTTCATCTACCATCAACAGCAGTCCTCCTCCCACCCCTCTTCATCTCACCCATCAACACGGCTCTCCACCTCCATTCACCCATCACACCAGCCTCCTCCACCTTCATCACCCATCAACACAGCCCTCCACCCTCTCCATCTCACCTTCAACTCGCTCACCTTCACTCACTCAACAGCTCCACCTCTCTCCTCTCCCAGTCTCACCTCATCTCACCTATCAACCAGCCTCACCTCTCATCTCACCCATCAACCAGCCTCTCACCCTCTGCATCTCACCCATCAACACTCAGCCTCCTCCCACCCCTCTTCATCTCACCCCATCAAAACCAGCCTCCTCCCACCCCTCTCCATCTCACGCCATCAACACCAGCCTCCTCCCACCCCTCTCATCTCACCCCGTCAAAATCAGCCTCCTCCCACCCCTCTTCCTCACCCCAGCAACACCAGCCTCCTCCCACCCTCTCAATCTCACCCATCAACACGAGCCTCTACACCCTCTCCATCTCACTCATCAACACCAGCCTCCTCCACCCCTCTTCATCTCACCACATCAACACCAGCATCCTCCCACCACTCTCCATCTCACCCCATCAACACCAGCCTCCTCCCACCCCTCTCCATCTCACCCCATCAACACAGCTCCTCCACCCTCTTCATCTCACCGTCAACACACCTCCTCCACCCTCTTCATCTCACCCATCAACACCAGCTCCCTCCCACCCCTCTTCATCTCACCCCATCAACACCAGCCTCCTCCCACCCCGCTTCATCTCACCCTGTCAACAACAGCTTCCTCCCACCACTCTGCATCTCACCCCATCAACAGCAGCCTCCTCCCACCCCTCTTCATCTCACCCCATCAACAGCCACCTCCTCGCACCCCTCTCCTTCTCACCTATTCAACACCAGCCTCCTCCCACCCCTCTTCATCTCACCCCGTCAACACCAGCCTCCTCCCACCCTGTCCATCTCACCCCATCAACACCAGCCTCCTCCCACCCCTCTTCATCTCACCCCGTCAACACCAGCCTCCTCCCACCCCTCTTCATCTCACCCCATCAACACCAGCCTCCTCCTACCCCTCTTCATCTCACCCCTTCAGCACCAGCCTCCTCCCACCCCTCTCCATCTCACCCCATCAACACCAGCCTCCTCCCACCCCTTTTCATCTCACCCCATCAACAACAGCCTCCTCCCGCCCCTCTCCATCTCACCCCATCAACACCAGCCTCCTCCCACCCGTCTCCATCACCCCATCAACATCAGCCTCTTCCCACCCCTCTTCATCTCACCCCATCAACACCACCTCCTCCCACCCCTCTTCATCTCCCCCATGCATCAACATCAGCCTCCTCCCACCCCTCTTCATCTCACCGCATCAACAGCAGCCTCCCCCCACCCCTCTCCATCTCAGCCCATCAACACCAGCCTCCTCCCACCCCTCTCCTTTTCACGCCATCAAAACCAGCCTCTTCCCACCCCTCTTCATCTCACCCTATCAACACCAGCCTCCTCCCACCCCTCTCCATCTCACCCTATCAACACCAGCCTCCTCCCACCACTCTTCATCTCACCCCGTCAACACCAGCCTCCTCCCACCCCTCTTCATCTCACCCCATCAACACCAGCCTCCTCCTACCCCTCTTCATCTCCCCCATGCATCAGCATCAGCCTCCTCCCACCCCTCTTCATCTCACCCCATCAACACCAGCCTCCTACCCCTCTTCATCTCCCCCATGCATCAACACCAGCCTCCCCCCACCCCTCTTCATCTCACCCCATCAACACGAGCCTCCTCCCACCCCTCTCAATCTCACCCCATCAACACCAGCCTCCTCCTACCCCTCTTCATATCACCCCATCAACACCAGCCTCCTCACACCCCTCTCTATCTCAACTCATCAACACCAGCCTCCTCCCACACCTCTCCATCTCACCCTTTCAACACCAGCCTCCTCCCACCACTTTCCATCTCACCCCATCAACACCAGCCTCCTCCCACCCCTCACCATCTCACCCCATCAACACCAGCCTCCTACCACCCCTCTCCATCTCACCCCATCAACACCAGCCTCCTCCCACCCCTCTCCATCTCACCCCATCAAGACCAGCCTCCTCCCACCCCTCTTCATCTCACCCCATCAACAGCAGCCTCCAACCACCCCTCTTCATCTCACCCCATGAACACCAGCCTCCTCCCACCCCTCTCCAACTCACCCCATCAACACCAGCCTCCTCCCACACCTCTCCACCTCACCTTTTCAACACCAGCCTCCTCCCACCCCTCTTCAACTCACCTCATCAACACCAGCCTCCTCCCACCCCTCTCAATCTCACCTCATCAACTCCAGCCTCCTCCCACCCCTCTCCATCTCATCCCATCAACACCAGCCTCCTTCCACCCCTCTTCATCTCATGCCATCAACACCAGCCTCCTCCCACCCCTCTTCATCTCACCCCGGCAACACCAGCCTCCTCCCACCCCTCTCCATCTCACCCCATCAACACCAGCCTCCTCCCACCCCTCTCCATCTCACCTCATCAACACCAGCCTCCTCCCACCCCTCTCCATCTTACCCCATCAACACCAGCCTCCTCCCACCCCTCTCCATCTCACCCCATCAACACCAGCCTCCTCCCACCCCTCTTCATCTCACCCCATCAACAGCAGCCTCCTCCCACCCCTCTTCATCTCACCCCATCAACACCGGCCTCCTCCCACCCCTCTCCATCTCACCCCATCAACACCAGCCTCCTCCCACCCCTCTCCATCTCACCCCATCAACACCAGCCTCCTCCCATCCCTCTCCACCTCACCCCATCAACACCAGCCTCCTCCCACCCCTCTCCATCTCACCTCATCAATACCAGCCTCCTCCCGCCCCTCTCCATCTCACCCCATCAACACAAGCCTCCTTCCACCCCTCTGCATCTCACCCCATCAACGCTAGCCTCCTGCCACCACTCTTCATCTCACCCCATCAAAACCAGCCTCTTCCCACCCCTCTCCATCTCACCCCATCAACACCAGCCTCCTCCCACGCCTCTTCATCTCACCCCCGTCAACATCAGCCTCCTCCCACCCCTCTTCATCTCACCCCATCAACACCAGCCTCCTCCCACCCCTCTCCATCTCACCCCATCAACACCAGCCTCCTACCACCCCTCTCCATCTCACCTCATCAACACCAGCCTCCTCCCACCCCTCTTCATCTCACCACATCAACACCAGCATCCTCCCACCCCTCTCTATCTCACGCCATCAACACCAGCCTCCTCCCACCCCTCTCCATCTCACGCCATCAACACCAGCCTCCTCCCACCCCTCTTCATCTCACCCCGTCAACACCAGCCTCCTCCCACCCCTCTTCATCTCACCCCATCAACACCAGCCCCCTCCCACCCCTCTTCATCTCACCCCATCAACACCAGCATCCTCCCACCCCGCTTCATCTCACTCCGTGAACAACAACCTCCTCCCAGCCTTCTTCATCTCACCCCATCAACACCAGCCTCCTGCCACCCCTCTTCATCTCACCCCATCAACACCAGCCTCCTCCCACCCCTCTCCTTCTCACCCCATCAACACCAGCCTCCTCCCACCCCTCTCCTTCTCACCCCATCAACACCAGCCTCATCCCACCCCTCTTCATCTCACCCCATCAACACCCGCCTCCTCCCACCCCTCTCCATCTCACCCCATCAACACCAGCCTCCTCCCACCCCTCTTCATCTCTCCCCGTCAACACCAGCCTCCTCCCACACCTCTTCATCTCACCCCATCAACACCAGCCTCCTCCTACCCGTCTTCATCTCACGCCTTCAGCACCAGCCTCCTGCCACCCCTCTCCATCTCACCCCATTAACACCAGCCTCCTCCCACCCCTCTTCATCTCACCCCATCAAAACCAGCCTCCTCCCACCGCTCTCCATCTGACCCCATCAACAGCAGCCTTCTCCCACGCCTCTCCATCTCACCCCATCAACACCAGCCTCCTCCCAACACTCTTCATCGCACCCCATCAACACCAGCCTCCTCCCACCACTCTTCATTGCACTCCATCAACACCAGCCTCCTCCCACCCCTCTTCATCTCACCCCATCAACAACAGCCTCCCCCCACCCCTCTTCATCTCACCCCATCAACACGAGCCTCCTCCCACCCCTCTTCATCTCACCCCATCAACAACAGCCTCCTCCCACCCCTCTCCATTTCACCCCATCAACACCAGCCTCCTCACACCCGTCTCCATCTCACCCCATCAACATCAGCCTCTTCCCACCCCTCTTCATCTCACCCCATCAACACGAGCCTCCTCCCACCCCTCTTCATCTCACCCCATCAACAACAGCCTCCTCCCACCCCTCTCCATCTCGCCCCATCAACACCAGCCTCCTCCCACCCGTCTTCATTTCACTGCATCAACACCAGCCCCCTCCAACCCCTCTTCATCTCACCCCATCAACACGAGCCTCCTCCCACCCCTCTTCATCTCACCTCATCCACACCAGCCTCCACACACCCCTCTTCATCTCACCCCATCAACACCAGCCTCCTCCCACCCCTCGTCATCTCCCCCATGCATCAACATCAGGCTCCTCCCACCCCTCTTCATCTCACCCCATCAACACCAGCCTCCTCCCACCCCTCTCCTTCTCACCTCATCAACACCAGCCTCCTCCCACCCCTCTTCATCTCACCCCGTCAACACCAGCCTCCTCCCACCCCTCTCCATCTCACCCCATCAACACCAGCCTCCTTCCACCCCTCTTCATCTCACCCCGTCAACACCAGCCTCCTCCCACCCCTCTTCATCTCACCCCATCAACACCAGCCTCCTCCTACCCCTCTTCATCTCACCCCTTCAGCACCAGCCTCCTCCCACCCCTCTCCATCTCACCCCATCAACACCAGCCTCCTCCCACCCCTCTTCATCTCACCCCTTCAACACCAGCCTCCTCCTACCCCTCTTCATCTCACCCCTTCAGCACCAGCCTCCTCCCACCCCTCCTAATCTCACCCCATCAACATCAGCCTCTTCCCAACCCTCTTCATCCCACCCCATCAACACCAGCTTCCTCCCACCCCTCTTCATCTCACTCCATCAACACCAGCCTCCTCCCACCCATCTTCATCTCCCCCATGCATCAACATCAGCCTCCTCCCACCCCTCTTCATCTCACCGCATCAACAGCAGCCTCCCCCCACCGCTCTCCATCTCAGCCCATCAACACCAGCCCCTTCCCACCCCTTTACTTCTCACCCCATGAACACCAGCCTCTTCCCAACCCTCTCCATCTCACCCCATCAACACCAGCCCCCTCCCACCCCTCTTCATCTCACCCCATGAACACCAGCCTCTTCCCACCCCTCTCCATCTCACCCCATCAACACCAGCCTCCTCCCACCACTCTCCATCTCACCTCATCAACACCAGCCTCCTCCCACCCCTCTTCATCTCACCTCATCAACACCAGCCTCCTCCCAAACCTCTCCATCTCACCTCATCAACACCAGCCTCCTCCCACCCCTCTTCATCTCACCCCATGAACACCAGCCTCTTCCCACCCCTCTCCATCTCACCCCATCAACACCAGCCTCCTCCCACCCCACTCCATCTGACCCCATCAACGCCAGCCCCCTCCCACCCCTCTCCATCTCACCCCATCAACATCAGCCTCCTCCCACCCCTCTCCACCTCACCTTATCAACACCAGCCTCCTCCCACCCCTCTTCCTCTCACCTCATCAAAACCAGCCTCCTCCCACCCCTCTCCATCTCACCTCATCAACACCAGCCTCCTCCCACCCCTCTCCATCTCACCCCATCAACACCAGCCTCCTTCCACCCCTCTGCATCTCACCCCATCAACACTAGCCTCCTCCCACCCCTCTTCATCTCACCCCATCAAAACCAGCCTCCTCCCACCCCTCTCCATCTCACCCCATCAACACCAGCCTCCTCACACCCCTCTTCATCTCACCCCGTCAACATCAGCCTCCTCACACCCCTCTTCATCTCACCCCATCAACACCAGCCTCCTCCCACACCTCTCCATCTCACCCCATCAACACGAGCCTCCTACCACCCCTCTGCATCTCACCTCATCAACACCAGCCTCCTCCCACCCCTCATCATCTCACCACATCAACCCCAGCATCCTCCCACCCCTCTCCATCTCACCCCATCAACACCAGCCTCCTCCCACCCCTCTCCATCTCACCCCATCAACACCAGCCTCCTCCCACCCCTCTTCATCTCACCCCGTCAACACCATCCTCCTCCCACCCCTCTTCATCTCACCCCATCAATACCAGCTCCCTCCCACCCCTCTTCATCTCACCCCATCAACACCAGCCTCCTCCCACCCCGCTTCATCTCACCCTGTCAACAACAGCCTCCTCCCACCACTCTTCATCTCACCCCATCAACACCAGCCTCCTCCCACCCCTCTTCATCTCACCCCATCAACACCAGCCTCCTCCCACCCCTCTCCTTTTCACCCCATCAACACCAGCCTCCTCCCACCCCTCTTCATCTCACCCCGTCAACACCAGCCTCCTCCCACCCCTCTCCATCTCACCCCATCAACACCAGCCTCCTCCCACCACTCTTCATCTCACCCCGTCAACACCAGCCTCCTCCCACCCCTCTTCATCTCACCCCATCAACACCAGCCTCCTCCTACCCCTTTTCATCTCCCCCATGCATCAGCATCAGCCTCCTCCCACCCCTCTTCATCTCACCCCATCAACACCAGCCTCCCCCCACCCCTCTTCATCTCACCCCATCAACACGAGCCTCCTCCCACCCCTCTCAATCTCACCCCATCAACACCAGCCTCCTCCCACCCCTCTTCATATCACCCCATCAACACCAGCCTCCTCACACCCCTCTCTATCTCAACTCATCAACACCAGCCTCCTCCCACACCTCTCCATCTCACCCTATCAACACCAGCCTCCTCCCACCCCTCTCCATCTCACCCCATCAACACCAGCCTCCTCCCACCACTCACCATCTCACCCCATCAACACCAGCCTCCTACCACCCCTCTCCATCTCACCCCATCAACACCAGCCTCCTCCCACCCCTCTCCATCTCACCCCATCAAGACCAGCCTCCTCCCACCCCTCTTCATCTCACCCCATCAACAGCAGCCTCCAACCACCCCTCTTCATCTCACCCCATGAACACCAGCCTCCTCCCACCCCTCTCCAACTCACCCCATCAACACCAGCCTCCTCCCACCCCTCTCCACCTCACCTTTTCAACACCAGCCTCCTCCCACCCCTCTTCATCTCACCTCATCAACACCAGCCTCCTCCCACCCCTCTCAATCTCACCTCATCAACTCCAGCCTCCTCCCACCCCTCTCCATCTCATCCCATCAACACCAGCCTCCTTCCACCCCTCTTCATCTCATGCCATCAACACCAGCCTCCTCCCACCCCTCTTCATCTCACCCCGGCAACACCAGCCTCCTCCCACCCCTCTCCATCTCACCCCATCAACACCAGCCTCCTCCCACCCCTCTCCATCTCACCTCATCAACACCAGCCTCCTCCCACCCCTCTCCATCTTACCCCATCAACACCAGCCTCCTCCCACCCCTCTCCATCTCACCCCATCAACACCAGCCTCCTCCCACCCCTCTTCATCTCACCACATCAACAGCAGCCTCCTCCCACCCCTCTTCATCTCACCCCATCAACACCGGCCTCCTCCCACCCCTCTCCATCTCACCCCATCAACACCAGCCTCCTCCCAACCCTCTCCATCTCACCCCATCAACACCAGCCTCCTACCACCCCTCTCCATCTCACCCCATCAACACCAGCCTCCTCCCACCCCTCTCCATCTCACCCCATCAAGACCAGCCTCCTCCCACCCCTCTTCATCTCACCCCATCAACAGCAGCCTCCAACCACCACTCTTCATCTCACCCCATGAACACCAGCCTCCTCCCACCCCTCTCCAACTCACCCCATCAACACCAGCCTCCTCCCACCCCTCTCCACCTCACCTTTTCAACACCAGCCTCCTCCCACCCCTCTTAATCTCACCTCATCAACACCAGCCTCCTCCCACCCCTCTCAATCTCACCTCATCAACTCCAGCCTCCTCCCACCCCTCTCCATCTCATCCCATCAACACCAGCCTCCTTCCACCCCTCTTCATCTCATGCCATCAACACCAGCCTCCTCCCACCCCTCTTCATCTCACCCCGGCAACACCAGCCTCCTCCCACCCCTCTCCATCTCATCCCATCAACACCAGCCTCCTCCCACCCCTCTCCATCTCACCTCATCAACACCAGCCTCCTCCCACCCCTCTCCATCTTACCCCATCAACACCAGCCTCCTCCCACCCCTCTCCATCTCACCCCATCAACACCAGCCTCCTCCCACCCCTCTTCATCTCACCCCATCAACAGCAGCCTCCTCCCACCCCTCTTCATCTCACCCCATCAACACCGGCCTCCTCCCACCCCTCTCCATCTCACCCCATTAATACCAGCCTCCTCCCAACCCTCTCCATCTCACCCCATCAACACCAGCCTCCTCCCATCCCTCTCCACCTCACCCCATCAACACCAGCCTCCTCCCACCCCTCTCCATCTCACCTCATCAATACCAGCCTCCTCCCGCCCCTCTCCATCTCACCACATCAACACCAGCCTCCTTCCACCCCTCTGCATCACACCCCATCAATGCTAGCCTCCTGCCACCCCTCTTCATCTCACCCCATCAAAACCAGCCTCCTCCCACCGCTCTCCATCTCACCCCATCAACACCAGCCTCCTCCCACCCCTCTTCATCTCACCCCGTCAACATCAGCCTCCTCCCACCCCTCTTCATCTAACCCCATCAACACCAGCCTCCTCCCACCCATCTCCATCTCACCCCATCAACACCAGCCTCCTACCACCCCTCTCCATCTCACCTCATCAACACCAGCCTACTCCCACCCCTCTTCATCTCACCCCATCAACACCAGCCTCCTCCTACCCCTCTTCATCTCCCCCATGCATCATCATCAGCCACCTCCCACCCCTCTTCATCTCACCCCATCAACACCAGCCTCCCCCCACCCCTCTTCATCTCACCCCATCAACACGAGCCTCCTCCCACCCCTCTCAATCTCACCCCATCAACACCAGCCTCCTCCCACCCCTCTTCATATCACCCCATCAACACCAGCCTCCTCACACCCCTCTCTATCTCAACTCATCAACACCAGCCTCCTCCCACACCTCTCCATCTCACCCTATCAACACCAGCCTCCTCCCACCCCTCTCCATCTCACCCCATCAACACCAGCCTCCTCCCACCACTCACCATCTCACCCCATCAACACCAGCCTCCTACCACCCCTCTCCATCTCACCCCATCAACACCAGCCTCCTCCCACCCCTCTCCATCTCACCCCATCAAGACCAGCCTCCTTCCACCCCTCTTCATCTCACCCCATCAACAGCAGCCTCCAACCACCCCTCTTCATCTCACCCCATGAACACCAGCCTCCTCCCACCACTCTCCAACTCACCCCATCAACACCAGCCTCCTCCCACCCCTCTCCACCTCACCTTTTCAACACCAGCCTCCTCCCACCCCTCTTCATCTCACCTCATCAACACCAGCCTCCTCCCACCACTCTCAATCTCACCTCATCAACTCCAGCCTCCTCCCACCCCTCTCCATCTCATCCCATCAACACCAGCCTCCTTCCACCCCTCTTCATCTCATGCCATCAACACCAGCCTCCTCCCACCCCTCTTCATCCCACCCCGGCAACACCAGCCTCCTCCCACCCCTCTCCATCTCACCCCATCAACATAAGACCTCCTCCCAGCCCTCTCCATCTCACCTCATCAACACCAGCCTCCTCCCACCCCTCTCCATTTTACCCCATCAACACCAGCCTCCTCCCACCCCTCTCCATCTCACCCCATCAACACCAGCCTCCTCCCACCCCTCTTCATCTCACCCCATCAACAGCAGCCTTCTCCCACCCCTCTTCATCTCACCCCATCAACACCGGCCTCCTCCCACCCCTCTCCATCTCACCCCATCAACACCAGCCTCCTCCCAACCCTCTCCATCTCACCCCATCAACACCAGCCTCCTCCCATCCCTCTCCACCTCACCCCATCAACACCAGCCTCCTCCCACCCCTCTCCATCTCACCTCATCAATACCAGCCTCCTCCCGCCCCTCTCCATCTCACCACATCAACACCAGCCTCCTTCCACCCCTCTGCATCTCACCCCATCAACGCTAGCCTCCTGCCACCCCTCTTCATCACACCCCATCAAAACCAGCCTCCTCCCACCGCTCTCCATCTCACCCCATCAACACCAGCCTCCTCCCACCCCTCTTCATCTCACCCCGTCAACACCAGCCTCCTCCCACCCCTCTTCATCTCACCCCATCAACACCAGCCTCCTCCCACCCCTCTCCATCTCACCCCATCAACACCAGCCTCCTACCACCCCTCTCCATCTCACCTCATCAACACCAGCCTCCTCCCACCCCTCTTCATCTCACCACATCAACACCAACATCCTCCCACCCCTCTCCATCTCACGCCATCAGCACCAGCAATCCTCCCACCCCTCTCCATCTCACGCCATCAACACCAGCCTCCTCCCACCCCTCTTCATCTCACCCCGTCAACACCAGCCTCCTCCCACACCTCTTCATCTCACCCCATCAACACCAGCCCCCTCCCACCCCTCTTCATCTCACCCCATCAACACCAGCATCCTCCCACCCCGCTTCATCTCACCCCGTCAACAACAACCTCCTCCCAGCCTTCTTCATCTCACCCCATCAACACCAGCCTCCTGCCACCCCTCTTCATCTCGCCCCATCAACACCAGCCTCCTCCCACCCCTCTCCTTCTCACCCCATCAACACCAGCCTCCTCCCACCCCTCTTCATCTCACCCCATCAACACCAGCCTCCTCCCACCCCTCTCCATCTCACCCCATCAACACCAGCCTCCTCCCACCCCTCTTCATCTCTCCCCGTCAACACCAGCCTCCTCCCACCCATCTTCATCTCACCCCATCAACACCAGCCTCCTCCTACCCCTCTTCATCTCACGCCTTCAGCACCAGCCTCCTGCCACCCCTCTCCAGCTCACCCCATCAACACCAGCCTCCTCCCACCCCTCTCCATCTCACCTCATCAATACCAGCCTCCTCCCGCCCCTCTCCATCTCACCCCATCAACACCAGCCTCCTTCCACCCCTCTGCATCTCACCCCATCAACGCTAGCCTCCTGCCACCCCTCTTCATCTCACCCCACCAAAACCAGCCTCCTCCCACCCCTCTCCATCTCACCCCATCAACACCAGCCTCCTCCCACCCCTCTTCATCTCACCCCGTCAACATCAGCCTCCTCCCACCCCTCTTCATCTCACCCCATCAACACCAGCCTCCTCCCACCCCTCTCCATCTCACCCCATCAACACCAGCCTCCTACCACCCCTCTCCATCTCACCTCATCAACACCAGCCTCCTCCCACCCCTCTTCATCTCACCACATCAACACCAGCATCCTCCCACCCCTCTCCATCTCACGCCATCAACACCAGCCTCCTCCCACCCCTCTTCATCTCACCCCGTCAACACCAGCCTCCTCCCACCCCTCTTCATCTCACCCCATCAACACCAGCCCCCTCCCACCCCTCTTCATCTCACCCCATCAACACCAGCATCCTCCCACCCCGCTTCATCTCACCCCGTCAACAACAAACTCCTGCCAGCCTTCTTCATCTCACCCCATCAACACCAGCCTCCTGCAACCCCTCTTCATCTCACCCCATCAACACCAGCCTCCTCCCACCCCTCTCCTTCTCACCCCATCAACACCAGCCTCCTCCCACCCCTCTTCATCTCACCCCATCAACACCAGCCTCCTCCCACCCCTCTCCATCTCACCCCATCAACACCAGCCTCCTCCCACCCCTCTTCATCTCTCCCCGTCAACACCAGCCTCCTCCCACCCCTCTTCATCTCACCCCATCAACACCAGCCTCCTCCTACCCCTCTTCATCTCACGCCTTCAGCACCAGCCTCCTGCCACCCCTCTCCATCTCACCCCATTAACACCAGCCTCCTCCCACCCCTCTTCATCTCACCCCGGCAACACCAGCCTCCTCCCACCCCTCTCCATCTCACCCCATCAACACCAGCCTCCTCCCACCCCTCTCCATCTCACCTCATCAACACCAGCCTCCTCCCACCCCTCTCCATCTTACCCCATCAACACCAGCCTCCTCCCACCCCTCTCCATCTCACCCCATCAACACCAGCCTCCTCCCACCCCTCTTCATCTCACCCCATCAACAGCAGCCTCCTCCCACCCCTCTTCATCTCACCCCATCAACACCGGCCTCCTCCCACCCCTCTCCATCTCACCCCATCAACACCAGCCTCCTCCCACCCCTCTCCATCTCACCCCATCAACACCAGCCTCCTCCCATCCCTCTCCACCTCACCCCATCAACACCAGCCTCCTCCCACCCCTCTCCATCTCACCTCATCAATACCAGCCTCCTCCCGCCCCTCTCCATCTCACCCCATCAACACAAGCCTCCTTCCACCCCTCTGCATCTCACCCCATCAAAGCTAGCCTCCTGCCACCCCTCTTCATCTCACCCCATCAAAACCAGCCTCCTCCCACCCCTCTCCATCTCACCCCATCAACACCAGCCTCCTCCCACGCCTCTTCATCTCACCCCGTCAACATCAGCCTCCTCCCACCCCTCTTCATCTCACCCCATCAACACCAGCCTCCTCCCACCCCTCTCCATCTCACCCCATCAACACCAGCCTCCTACCACCCCTCTCCATCTCACCTCATCAACACCAGCCTCCTCCCACCCCTCTTCATCTCACCACATCAACACCAGCATCCTCCCACCCCTCTCCATCTCACGCCATCAACACCAGCCTCCTCCCACCCCTCTCCATCTCACGCCATCAACACCAGCCTCCTCCCACCCCTCTTCATCTCACCCCGTCAACACCAGCCTCCTCCCACCCCTCTTCATCTCACCCCATCAACACCAGCCCCCTCCCACCCCTCTTCATCTCACCCCATCAACACCAGCATCCTCCCACCCCGCTTCATCTCACTCCGTCAACAACAACCTCCTCCCAGCCTTCTTCATCTCACCCCATCAACACCAGCCTCCTGCCACCCCTCTTCATCTCACCCCATCAACACCAGCCTCCTCCCACCCCTCTCCTTCTCACCCCATCAACACCAGCCTCCTCCCACCCCTCTCCTTCTCACCCCATCAACACCAGCCTCATCCCACCCCTCTTCATCTCACCCCATCAACACCCGCCTCCTCCCACCCCTCTCCATCTCACCCCATCAACACCAGCCTCCTCCCACCCCTCTTCATCTCTCCCCGTCAACACCAGCCTCCTCCCACACCTCTTCATCTCACCCCATCAACACCAGCCTCCTCCTACCCCTCTTCATCTCATGCCTTCAGCACCAGCCTCCTGCCACCCCTCTCCATCTCACCCCATTAACACCAGCCTCCTCCCACCCCTCTTCATCTCACCCCATCAAAACCAGCCTCCTCCCACCGCTCTCCATCTGACCCCATCAACAGCAGCCTTCTCCCACGCCTCTCCATCTCACCCCATCAACACCAGCCTCCTCCCAACACTCTTCATCGCACCCCATCAACACCAGCCTCCTCCCACCACTCTTCATCGCACTCCATCAACACCAGCCTCCTCCCACCCCTCTTCATCTCACCCCATCAACAACAGCCTCCCACCACCCCTCTTCATCTCACCCCATCAACACGAGCCTCCTCCCACCCCTCTTCATCTCACCCCATCAACAACAGCCTCCTCCCACCCCTCTCCATCTCACCCCATCAACACCAGCCTCCTCACACCCGTCTCCATCTCACCCCATCAACATCAGCCTCTTCCCACCCCTCTTCATCTCACCCCATCAACACGAGCCTCCTCCCACCCCTCTTCATCTCACCCCATCAACAACAGCCTCCTCCCACCCCTCTCCATCTCGCCCCATCAACACCAGCCTCCTCCCACCCGTCTTCATTTCACTGCATCAACACCAGCTCCCTCCAACCCCTCTTCATCTCACCCCATCAACACGAGCCTCCTCCCACCCCTCTTCATCTCACCTCATCCACACCAGCCTCCACACACCCCTCTTCATCTCACCCCATCAACACCAGCCTCCTCCCACCCCTCGTCATCTCCCCCATGCATCAACATCAGGCTCCTCCCACCCCTCTTCATCTCACCCCATCAACAGCAGCCTCCTCCCACCCCTCTCCTTCTCACCTCATCAACACCAGCCTCCTCCCACCCCTCTTCATCTCACCCCGTCAACACCAGCCTCCTCCCACCCCTCTCCATCTCACCCCATCAACACCAGCCTCCTTCCACCCCTCTTCATCTCACCCCGTCAACACCAGCCTCCTCCCACCCCTCTTCATCTCACCCCATCAACACCAGCCTCCTCCTACCCCTCTTCATCTCACCCCTTCAGCACCAGCCTCCTCCCACCCCTCTCCATCTCACCCCATCAACACCAGCCTCCTCCCACCCCTCTTCATCTCACCCCATCAACACCAGCCTCCTCCTACCCCTCTTCATCTCACCCCTTCAGCACCAGCCTCCTCCCACCCCTCTTCATCTCACCCCATCAACATCAGCCTCTTCCCACCCCTCTTCATCTCACCCCATCAACACCAGCTTCCTCCCACCCCTCTTCATCTCACTCCATCAACACCAGCCTCCTCCCACCCATCTTCATCTCCCCCATGCATCAACATCAGCCTCCTCCCACCCCTCTTCATCTCACCGCATCAACAGCAGCCTCCCCCCACCCCTCTCCATCTCAGCCCATCAACACCAGCCCCTTCCCACCCCTTTACTTCTCACCCCATGAACACCAGCCTCTTCCCAACCCTCTCCATCTCACCCCATCAACACCAGCCCCCTCCCACCTCTCTTCATCTCACCCCATGAACACCAGCCTCTTCCCACCCCTCTCCATCTCACCCCATCAACACCAGCCTCCTCCCACCACTCTCCATCTCACCTCATCAACACCAGCCTCCTCCCACCCCTCTTCATCTCACCTCATCAACACCAGCCTCCTCCCAAACCTCTCCATCTCACCTCATCAACACCAGCCTCCTCCCACCCCTCTTCATCTCACCCCATGAACACCAGCCTCTTCCCACCCCTCTCCATCTCACCCCATCAACACCAGCCTCCTCCCACCCCACTCCATCTGACCCCATCAACGCCAGCCCCCTCCCACCCCTCTCCATCTCACCCCATCAACATCAGCCTCCTCCCACCCCTCTCCACCTCACCTTATCAACACCAGCCTCCTCCCACCCCTCTTCCTCTCACCTCATCAAAACCAGCCTCCTCCCACCCCTCTCCATCTCACCTCATCAACACCAGCCTCCTCCCACCCCTCTCCATCTCACCCCATCAACACCAGCCTCCTTCCACCCCTCTGCATCTCACCCCATCAACACTAGCCTCCTCCCACCCCTCTTCATCTCACCCCATCAAAACCAGCCTCCTCCCACCCCTCTCCATCTCACCCCATCAACACCAGCCTCCTCACACCCCTCTTCATCTCACCCCGTCAACATCAGCCTCCTCCCACCCCTCTTCATCTCACCCCATCAACACCAGCCTCCTCCCACCCCTCTCCATCTCACCCCATCAACACGAGCCTCCTACCACCCCTCTGCATCTCACCTCATCAACACCAGCCTCCTCCCACCCCTCTTCATCTCACCACATCAACCCCAGCATCCTCCCACCCCTCTCCATCTCACCCCATCAACACCAGCCTCCTCCCACCCCTCTCCATCTCACCCCATCAACACCAGCCTCCTCCCACCCCTCTTCATCTCACCCCGTCAACACCATCCTCCTCCCACCCCTCTTCATCTCACCCCATCAATACCAGCTCCCTCCCACCCCTCTTCATCTCACCCCATCAACACCAGCCTCCTCCCACCCCGCTTCATCTCACCCTGTCAACAACAGCCTCCTCCCACCACTCTTCATCTCACCCCATCAACACCAGCCTCCTCCCACCCCTCTTCATCTCACCCCATCAACACCAGCCTCCTCCCACCCCTCTCCTTTTCACCCCATCAACACCAGCCTCCTCCCACCCCTCTTCATCTCACCCCGTCAACACCAGCCTCCTCCCACCCCTCTCCATCTCACCCCATCAACACCAGCCTCCTCCCACCACTCTTCATCTCACCCCGTCAACACCAGCCTCCTCCCACCCCTCTTCATCTCACCCCATCAACACCAGCCTCCTCCTACCCCTCTTCATCTCCCCCATGCATCAGCATCAGCCTCCTCCCACCCCTCTTCATCTCACCCCATCAACACCAGCCTCCCCCCACCCCTCTTCATCTCACCCCATCAACACGAGCCTCCTCCCACCCCTCTCAATCTCACCCCATCAACACCAGCCTCCTCCCACCCCTCTTCATATCACCCCATCAACACCAGCCTCCTCACACCCCTCTCTATCTCAACTCATCAACACCAGCCTCCTCCCACACCTCTCCATCTCACCCTATCAACACCAGCCTCCTCCCACCCCTCTCCATCTCACCCCATCAACACCAGCCTCCTCCCACCACTCACCATCTCACCCCATCAACACCAGCCTCTTACCACCCCTCTCCATCTCACCCCATCAACACCAGCCTCCTCCCAGCCCTCTCCATCTCACCCCATCAAGTCCAGCCTCCTCCCACCCCTCTTCATCTCACCCCATCAACAGCAGCCTCCAACCACCCCTCTTCATCTCACCCCATGAACACCAGCCTCCTCCCACCCCTCTCCAACTCACCCCATCAACACCAGCCTCCTCCCACCCCTCTCCACCTCACCTTTTCAACACCAGCCTCCTCCCACCCCTCTTCATCTCACCTCATCAACACCAGCCTCCTCCCACCCCTCTCAATCTCACCTCATCAACTCCAGCCTCCTCCCACCCCTCTCCATCTCATCCCATCAACACCAGCCTCCTTCCACCCCTCTTCATCTCATGCCATCAACACCAGCCTCCTCCCACCCCTCTTCATCTCACCCCGGCAACACCAGCCTCCTCCCACCCCTCTCCATCTCACCCCATCAACACCAGCCTCCTCCCACCCCTCTCCATCTCACCTCATCAACACCAGCCTCCTCCCACCCCTCTCCATCTTACCCCATCAACACCAGCCTCCTCCCACCCCTCTCCATCTCACCCCATCAACACCAGCCTCCTCCCACCCCTCTTCATCTCACCACATCAACAGCAGCCTCCTCCCACCCCTCTTCATCTCACCCCATCAACACCGGCCTCCTCCCACCCCTCTCCATCTCACCCCATCAACACCAGCCTCCTCCCAACCCTCTCCATCTCACCCCATCAACACCAGCCTCCTACCACCCCTCTCCATCTCACCCCATCAACACCAGCCTCCTCCCACCCCTCACAATCTCACCCCATCAAGACCAGCCTCCTCCCACCCCTCTTCATCTCACCCCATCAACAGCAGCCTCCAACCACCCCTCTTCATCTCACCC
Organism: Somniosus microcephalus; assembly: GCF_052327205.1. Classification (NCBI taxonomy): domain Eukaryota; kingdom Metazoa; phylum Chordata; class Chondrichthyes; order Squaliformes; family Somniosidae; genus Somniosus; species Somniosus microcephalus. The sequence continues at coordinate 18,805 of NW_028226787.1, forward strand.
CATGAACACCAGCCTCCTCCCACCCCTCTCCAACTCACCCCATCAACACCAGCCTCCTCCCACCCCTCTCCACCTCACCTTTTCAACACCAGCCTCCTCCCACCCCTCTTCATCTCACCTCATCAACACCAGCCTCCTCCCACCCCTCTCAATCTCACCTCATCAACTCCAGCCTCCTCCCACCCCTCTCCATCTCATCCCATCAACACCAGCCTCCTTCCACCCCTCTTCATCTCATGCCATCAACACCAGCCTCCTCCCACCCCTCTTCATCTCACCCCGGCAACACCAGCCTCCTCCCACCCCTCTCCATCTCATCCCATCAACACCAGCCTCCTCCCACCCCTCTCCATCTCACCTCATCAACACCAGCCTCCTCCCACCCCTCTCCATCTTACCCCATCAACACCAGCCTCCTCCCACCCCTCTCCATCTCACCCCATCAACACCAGCCTCCTCCCACCCCTCTTCATCTCACCCCATCAACAGCAGCCTCCTCCCACCCCGCTTCATCTCACCCCATCAACACCGGCCTCCTCCCACCCCTCTCCATCTCACCCCATTAACACCAGCCTCCTCCCAACCCTCTCCATCTCACCCCATCAACACCAGCCTCCTCCCATCCCTCTCCACCTCACCCCATCAACACCAGCCTCCTCCCACCCCTCTCCATCTCACCTCATCAATACCAGCCTCCTCCCGCCCCTCTCCATCTCACCACATCAACACCAGCCTCCTTCCACCCCTCTGCATCTCACCCCATCAATGCTAGCCTCCTGCCACCCCTCTTCATCTCACCCCATCAAAACCAGCCTCCTCCCACCGCTCTCCATCTCACCCCATCAACACCAGCCTCCTCCCACCCCTCTTCATCTCACCCCGTCAACATCAGCCTCCTCCCACCCCTCTTCATCTCACCCCATCAACACCAGCCTCCTCCCACCCATCTCCATCTCACCCCATCAACACCAGCCTCCTACCACCCCTCTCCATCTCACCTCATCAACACCAGCCTACTCCCACCCCTCTTCATCTCACCCCATCAACACCAGCCTCCTCCTACCCCTCTTCATCTCCCCCATGCATCATCATCAGCCTCCTCCCACCCCTCTTCATCTCACCCCATCAACACCAGCCTCCCCCCACCCCTCTTCATCTCACCCCATCAACACGAGCCTCCTCCCACCCCTCTCAATCTCACCCCATCAACACCAGCCTCCTCCCACCCCTCTTCATATCACCCCATCAACACCAGCCTCCTCACACCCCTCTCTATCTCAACTCATCAACACCAGCCTCCTCCCAAACCTCTCCATCTCACCCTATCAACACCAGCCTCCTCCCACCCCTCTCCATCTCACCCCATCAACACCAGCCTCCTCCCACCACTCACCATCACACCCCATCAACACCAGCCTCCTACCACCCCTCTCCATCTCACCCCATCAACACCAGCCTCCTCCCACCCCTCTCCATCTCACCCCATCAAGACCAGCCTCCTTCCACCCCTCTTCATCTCACCCCATCAACAGCAGCCTCCAACCACCCCTCTCCATCTCACCCCATCAACATAAGACCTCCTCCCAGCCCTCTCCATCTCACCTCATCAACACCAGCCTCCTCCCACCCCTCTCCATTTTACCCCATCAACACCAGCCTCCTCCCACCCCTCTTCATCTCACCCCATCAACAGCAGCCTTCTCCCACCCCTCTTCATCTCACCCCATCAACACCGGCCTCCTCCCACCCCTCTCCATCTCACCCCATCAACACCAGCCTCCTCCCAACCCTCTCCATCTCACCCCATCAACACCAGCCTCCTCCCATCCCTCTCCACCTCACCCCATCAACACCAGCCTCCTCCCACCCCTCTCCATCTCACCTCATCAATACCAGCCTCCTCCCGCCCCTCTCCATCTCACCACATCAACACCAGCCTCCTTCCACCCCTCTGCATCTCACCACATCAACGCTAGCCTCCTGCCACCCCTCTTCATCACACCCCATCAAAACCAGCCTCCTCCCACCGCTCTCCATCTCACCCCATCAACACCAGCCTCCTCCCACCCCTCTTCATCTCACCCCGTCAACACCAGCCTCCTCCCACCCCTCTTCATCTCACCCCATCAACACCAGCCTCCTCCCACCCCTCTCCATCTCACCCCATCAACACCAGCCTCCTACCACCCCTCTCCATCTCACCTCATCAACACCAGCCTCCTCCCACCCCTCTTCATCTCACCACATCAACACCAGCATCCTCCCACCCCTCTCCATCTCACGCCATCAACACCAGCCTCCTCCCACCCCTCTCCATCTCACGCCATCAACACCAGCCTCCTCCCACCCCTCTTCATCTCACCCCGTCAACACCAGCCTCCTCCCACACCTCTTCATCTCACCCCATCAACACCAGCCCCCTCCCACCCCTCTTCATCTCACCCCATCAACACCAGCATCCTCCCACCCCGCTTCAACTCACCCCGTCAACAACAACCTCCTCCCAGCCTTCTTCATCTCACCCCATCAACACCAGCCTCCTGCCACCCCTCTTCATCTCGCCCCATCAACACCAGCCTCCTCCCACCCCTCTCCTTCTCACCCCATCAACACCAGCCTCCTCCCACCCCTCTTCATCTCACCCCATCAACACCAGCCTCCTCCCACCCCTCTCCATCTCACCCCATCAACACCAGCCTCCTCCCACCCCTCTTCATCTCTCCCCGTCAACACCAGCCTCCTCCCACCCATCTTCATCTCACCCCATCAACACCAGCCTCCTCCTACCCCTCTTCATCTCACGCCTTCAGCACCAGCCTCCTGCCACCCCTCTCCAGCTCACCCCATCAACACCAGCCTCCTCCCACCCCTCTCCATCTCACCTCATCAATACCAGCCTCCTCCCGCCCCTCTCCATCTCACCCCATCAACACCAGCCTCCTTCCACCCCTCTGCATCTCACCCCATCAACGCTAGCCTCCTGCCACCCCTCTTCATCTCACCCCACCAAAACCAGCCTCCTCCCACCCCTCTCCATCTCACCCCATCAACACCAGCCTCCTCCCACCCCTCTTCATCTCACCCCGTCAACATCAGCCTCCTCCCACCCCTCTTCATCTCACCCCATCAACACCAGCCTCCTCCCACCCCTCTCCATCTCACCCCATCAACACCAGCCTCCTACCACCTCTCTCCATCTCACCTCATCAACACCAGCCTCCTCCCACCCCTCTTCATCTCACCACATCAACACCAGCATCCTCCCACCCCTCTCCATCTCACGCCATCAACACCAGCCTCCTCCCACCCCTCTTCATCTCACCCCGTCAACACCAGCCTCCTCCCACCCCTCTTCATCTCACCCCATCAACACCAGCCCCCTCCCACCCCTCTTCATCTCACCCCATCAACACCAGCATCCTCCCACCCCGCTTCATCTCACCCCGTCAACAACAACCTCCTGCCAGCCTTCTTCATCTCACCCCATCAACACCAGCCTCCTGCAACCCCTCTTCATCTCACCCCATCAACACCAGCCTCCTCCCACCCCTCTCCTTCTCACCCCATCAACACCAGCCTCCTCCCACCCCTCTTCATCTCACCCCATCAACACCAGCCTCCTCCCACCCCTCTCCATCTCACCCCATCAACACCAGCCTCCTCCCACCCCTCTTCATCTCTCCCCGTCAACACCAGCCTCCTCCCACCCCTCTTCATCTCACCCCATCAACACCAGCCTCCTCCTACCCCTCTTCATCTCACGCCTTCAGCAGCAGCCTCCTGCCACCCCTCTCCATCTCACCCCATTAACACCAGCCTCCTCCCACCCCTATTCATCTCACCCCATCAAAACCAGCCTCCTCCCACCGCTCTCCATCTGACCCCATCAACAGCAGCCTCCTCCCACGCCTCTCCATCTCACCCCATCAACACCAGCCTCCCCCCACCCCTCTTCATCTCACCCCATCAACACGAGCCTCCTCCCACCCCTCTTCATCTCACCTCATCCACACCAGCCTCCACACACCCCTCTTCATCTCACCCCATCAACACCAGCCTCCTCCCACCCCTCGTCATCTCCCCCATGCATCAACATCAGCCTCCTACCCCCCTCTTCATCTCGCCCCATCAACACCAGCCTCCTCCCACCCGTCTTCATTTCACTGCATCAACACCAGCCCCCTCCAACCCCTCTTCATCTCACCCCATCAACACCAGACTACTCCCACCCCTCTTCATCTAACCTCATCAATAACAGCCTCCACAGACCCCTCTTCATCTCACCCCATCAACAACAGCCTCCTCCAACCCCTCTCCATCTCACCCCATCAACATCAGCCTCCTCCCACCCCGCTTCATCTCACCCCATCAACACCAGCTTCCTCCCACCCCTCTCCATCTCAGCCCATCAACACCAGCCCCATCCCACCCCTCTTCATCTCACCCCATGAACACCAGCCTCTTCCCACCCCTCTTCATCTCACCCCATCAACACCAGCCCCCTCCCACCCCTCTTCATCTCACCCCATGAAAACCAGCCTCTTCCCACCCCTCTCCATCTCACCCCATCAACACCAGCCTCCTCCCACACCTCTCCATCTCACCTCATCAACACCAGCCTCCTCCCACCTCTCTCCATCTCACCCCATCAACACCAGACTCCTCACACCCCTCTTCATCTCACCCCATTAACACCAGCCTCTTCCCACCCCTCTCCATCTCACCCCATCAACACCAGCCTCCTCCCACCCCTCTCCGTCTCACCCCATCAACACCAGCCTCCTCCCACCCCTCTCCATCTCACCTCATCAACACCAGCCTCCTCCCACCCCTCTCCATCTCACCCTATCAACACCAGCCTCCTCCCACCCCTCTCCATCTCACCCCATCAACACCAGCCTCCTCCCATCCCTCTCCACCTCACCCCATCAACACCAGCCTCCTCCCACCCCTCACCATCTCACCCCATCAACACCAGCCTCCTCCCACCCCTCTCCATCTCACGCCATCAACACCAGCCTCCTCCCACCCCTCTTCATCTCACCCCATTAACACCGGCCTCCTCCCACCCCTCTCCATCTCACCCCATGAACACCAGCCTCCTCCCACCCCTCTTCATCTCACCCCATCAACAGCAGCCTCCTCCCACCCTCTTCATCTCACCCCATCTCCACCGGCCTCCTCCCACCACTCTCCATCTCACCCCATCAACACCAGCCTCCTCCCACCCTTCTCCATCTCACCCCATCAACACCAGCCCCCTCCCACCCCTCTCTATCTCACCCCATCAACACCAGCCTCCTTCCACGCCTCTGCATCTCACCCCATCAACACTAGCTTCCTCCCACCCCTCTTCATCTCACCCCATCAAAACCAGCCTCCTCCCACCCCTCTTCATCTCACCCCGTCAACATCAGCCTCCTTCCACCCCTCTTCCTCTCACCCCATCAACACCAGCCTCCTCCCACCCCTCTCCATCTCACCCCATCAACACGAGCCTCCTACCACCCCTCTCCATCTCACCTCATCAACACCAGCCTCCTCCCACCCCTCTTCATCTCAGCACAGCAACACCAGCATCCTCCCACCCCTCTTCATCTCACCCCATCAACAACAGCTCCATCCCACCCCTCTTCATCTCACCCCATCAACACCAGCCTCCTCCCACCCCGCTTCATCTCACCCTGTCAACAACAGCCTCCTCCCACCGCTCTTCATCTCACCCCATCAACACCAGCCTCCTCCCACCCCTCTCCTTCTCACCCCATCAACACCAGCCTCCTCCCACCCCTCTTCATCTCACCCCATCAACACCAGCCTCCTCCCACCCCTCTTCATCTCACCCCATCAACACCAGCCTCCTCCCACCCCTCTCCTTCTCACCCCATCAACACCAGCCTCCTCCCACCCCTCTTCATCTCACCCCATCAAGACCAGCCTCCTCCCACCCCTCTTCATCTCACCCCGTCAACACCAGCCTCCTCCCACCCCTCTTCATCTCACCCCATCAACACCAGCCTCCTCCTACCCCTCTTCATCTCACCCCTTCAGCACCAGCCTCCTCCCACCCCTCACCATCTCACCCCATCAACACCAGCCTCCTCCCACCCCTCTTCATCTCACCCCATCAACACCAGCCTCCTCCCACCCCTCTCCATCTCACCCCATCAACACCAGCCTCCTCCCACCCCTCTTCATCTCACCCCATCAACACCAGCTTGCTCCCACCCCTCTTCTTCTCCCCCATGCATCAACACCAGCCTCCTCCCACCCCTCTCCATCTCACCTCATCAACACCAGCTTCCTCCCACCTCTCTCCATCTCACCCTATCAACACCAGCCTCCTCCCACCCCTCTCCATCTCACCCCATCAACACCAGCCTCCTCCCACCCCTCTCCATCTCACCCCATCAACACCAGCCTCCTCCCACCCCTCACCATCTCACCCCATCAACACCAGCCTCCTCCCACCCCTCTCCATCTCACCCCATCAACACCAGCCTCCTCCCACCCCTCTTCATCTCGTCCCATCAATAGCAGCCTCCACCCACCCCTCTTCATCTCACCCCATGAACACCAGCCTCCTCCCACCCCTCTCCACCTCACCCCATCAACTCCAGCCTCCTCCCA
>NW_028226788.1:0-25433 GCF_052327205.1 Somniosus microcephalus
ACTCAGTACTGGGCCCTTTGCTTTTTCTGGTATATATCAATGATTTGGATTTGAATGTAGGAAGTATGATTAAGAAGTTTGCAGATGATACAAAAATTGGCCGTGTGGTTAATAATGAAACAGAATGCTGTAGACTGCAGGAAGATATCAATGGACTCGTCTAGTGGGCAGAACAGTGGCAAATGGAATTCAGTTGGAATACACAATAAATGGTAGGACACTGAGAAATGCAGAGGATCAGCGGGACCTTGGAGTGCATGTCCACAGATCCCTGAAGGTAGCAGGACAGGTAGATAAAGTGGTTAAGCAGGCATACGGGATACTTGCCTTTATTAGCCGAGGCGTAGAATATAAGAGCGGGGAGGTTATGCTTCAACTGTATAAAACACTAGTTAGGCCGCAGCTAGAGTGCCGCGTGCAGTTCTGGTCACCACATTACAAGAAGGATGCGATTGCACTAGAGAAGGTGCAGAGGAGATTTCCGAGGATGTTGCCTGGGCTGGGGAATTTTAGCTATGAGGAAAGATTGGATAGGCTGGGGTTGTTTTCTTTGGAATACAGGAGGCTGAGGCGAGACCTAATTGAGGTGTGTAAAATTATGAGGGGCCGAGATAGAGTGGATAGGAAGGACCTATTTCCCTTAGCAGAAGGGTCAATAATAGATTTCAAGTAATTGGTAGGAGGTTTACAGGGAATTTGAGGAGACATTTTTTCACCCAGTGAATGGTGGGGGTCTGGAATGCACTGCCTGAAAGGGTGGTAGAGGCAGAAACCCTCATCACGTTTAAAAAGTACTTGGATATGCACTTGAACTGCCGTAACCTACAAGGCTACGGACCAAGTGCTGTAAAGTGGGATTTGGGTGGATTGCTCTTTGTCGGCTGGCACGGACAAGATGGGCCGAATGGCCTCCTTCTGTGCTGTAAATTTCTATGATTCTGCCTGATCATGTGACATCTGCCCACACGACTTCTACAAATGTTATTACATTGTAGCCAGGATTGTTTAGTTTCCAATTCCGCCCATTTTGAAGCCAGGTCTCCGTTATGGCTACTATTGCCTAACCCCATGTGGCAACTTGCGCCTGCAACTCGTCAATCTTATTTGTAACACTCCTCGCATTAACACACATGCATTTCAACAGCATGCTAGTTGGCTTTGCTTTTTTCCTGAATTTAACTGCTGCTCTTTCTACATTCTTCTTTGTTCTGTTGCTGTTTGTCCCTCCGAGTTTTCTATGCACCTTGTCTCTCCTCTCTGCTGCTGTGTCCTGGTGGCCCTCCGCCAGTGTGTGTATTTTGGCTATCTTATTTTCTTCTTCTGCTTATTTCGGCCCTGTGTCTGGAGCCCCTTGCATTTGTGTAGCAGCAGGAGAATGTGCAGCGAAGAAATGGTCAAAGGAAAGCGAGAGAGAGAGACAGAGAGAGAGAGAGCAGCAAAAAGGATGTTGATTGATTAAGAGCAGTGTGTGCGCGTGTGTGTGCAAAACGTTGAGCAGCCTGTGGCGGCAGCAAAAGCCTACTGCACCCGGTATTCCCAGGCAGTCTCCCATCCAAGTACTAACCAGGCCAGACTCTGCTTAGCTTCCGAGATCAGACGAGATCGGGCGTATTCAGACTAGTATGGCCGTAGGCATATGCTAGCTGGCTTTCTCTTTACTTAAAGCTGTCGCCCATTTTTTTCTCTTCTACGCATTCATACAAGTATTCAACACTCAATTTACATTTACAAATTTTACTCCTCCCGCAACCCCCCACCCCCCCTCCACCTCTTCTTGCTGCTCTGCCTCCCACACAAACAAACTACAAGCCCAACCCTTCATTGCCTTCTATTCAAATATTACATCAAATAAACATGCTCAAACACCAAGTCTTAAGGGCTGTAGCATCTTTCAAACTGGACAAATACCCAGGCCCGCATCAAATCTATCCCACACTCTTAAGAGAAGTAAGACACCAAATAGCACAGGCTCTCACCATCATTTTACAATCCTCTCTGGCTACAGGTGTGGTGCCCGACCACTGGAGGACTGCTAACGTGCTACCGCTCTTTCAAAAGGGAGAGAGGGATAGACCGCATAATTACAGGACAGTCAGCCTAACCTCGGTGGTGGGAAAATTATTGGAAAAAGTTCTGAGGGACAGGAGAAATCTTCATTTAGAAAGACACGGATTAATCAGGGACAGTCAGCATGGATTTCTTAACGGAAGGTCGTGTCTGACTAACGCAATTCAATTTTTCGAGGAGGTAACAAGGAGGGTCGATGAGGGTAGTGCCTTTGATGTAGTCTATATGGATTTTAGCAAGGCTTTTGATAAGGTCCCGCATGCCAGATTGGTCACGAAAGTAAAAGCCCATGGGATCCAAGGCAAAGTGGCAAGTTGGATCCAAAATTGGCTCAGAGGCAGGAAACAAAGGGTAATGGTCGAAGGGTGTTTTTGTGACCGGAAGGCTGTTTCCAGTGGGGTTCCGCAGGGCTCACAGAATCACAGAAACCCCACAGTGCAGATAGAGGCCATTTCGGCCCATCGAGCCTGCACCGACTCAGTACTGGGCCCTTTGCTTTTTCTGGTATATATCAATGATTTGGATTTGAATGTAGGAAGTATGATTAAGAAGTTTGCAGATGATACAAAAATTGGCCGTGTGGTTAATAATGAAACAGAATGCTGTAGACTGCAGGAAGATATCAATGGACTCGTCTAGTGGGCAGAACAGTGGCAAATGGAATTCAGTTGGAATACACAATAAATGGTAGGACACTGAGAAATGCAGAGGATCAGCGGGACCTTGGAGTGCATGTCCACAGATCCCTGAAGGTAGCAGGACAGGTAGATAAAGTGGTTAAGCAGGCATACGGGATACTTGCCTTTATTAGCCGAGGCGTAGAATATAAGAGCGGGGAGGTTATGCTTCAACTGTATAAAACACTAGTTAGGCCGCAGCTAGAGTGCCGCGTGCAGTTCTGGTCACCACATTACAAGAAGGATGCGATTGCACTAGAGAAGGTGCAGAGGAGATTTCCGAGGATGTTGCCTGGGCTGGGGAATTTTAGTTATGAGGAAAGATTGGATAGGCTGGGGTTGTTTTCTTTGGAACACAGGAGGCTGAGGCGAGACCTAATTGAGGTGTGTAAATTTATGAGGGGCCGAGATAGAGTGGATAGGAAGGACCTATTTCCCTTAGCAGAAGGGTCAATAATAGATTTCAAGTAATTGGTAGGAGGTTTACAGGGAATTTGAGGAGACATTTTTTCACCCAGTGAATGGTGGGGGTCTGGAATGCACTGCCTGAAAGGGTGGTAGAGGCAGAAACCCTCATCACGTTTAAAAAGTACTTGGATATGCACTTGAACTGCCGTAACCTACAAGGCTACGGACCAAGTGCTGTAAAGTGGGATTTGGGTGGATTGCTCTTTGTCGGCTGGCACGGACAAGATGGGCCGAATGGCCTCCTTCTGTGCTGTAAATTTCTATGATTCTGCCTGATCATGTGACATCTGCCCACACGACTTCTACAAATGTTATTACATTGTAGCCAGGATTGTTTAGTTTCCAATTCCGCCCATTTTGAAGCCAGGTCTCCGTTATGGCTACTATTGCATAACCCCATGTGGCAACTTGCGCCTGCAACTCGTCAATCTTATTTGTAACGCTCCTCGCATTAACACACATGCATTTCAACAGCATGCTAGTTGGCTTTGCTTTTTTCCTGAATTTAACTGCTGCTCTTTCTACATTCTTCTTTGTTCTGTTGCTGTTTGTCCCTCCGAGTTTTCTATGCACCTTGTCTCACCTCTCTGCTGCTGTGTCCTGGTGGCCCTCCGCCAGTGTGTGTATTTTGGCTATCTTATTTTCTTCTTCTGCTTATTTCGGCCCTGTGTCTGGAGCCCCTTGCATTTGTGTAGCAGCAGGAGAATGTGCAGCGAAGAAATGGTCAAAGGAAAGCGAGAGAGAGAGAGAGAGCAGCAAAAAGGATGTTGATTGATTAAGAGCAGTGTGTGCGCGTGTGTGTGCAAAACGTTGAGCAGCCTGTGGCGGCAGCAAAAGCCTACTGCACCTGGTATTCCCAGGCGGTCTCCCATCCAAGTACTAACCAGGCCTGACTCTGCTTAGTTTCCGAGATCAGACGAGATCGGGCGCATTCAGACTAGTATGGCCGTAGGCATATGCTAGCTGGCTTTCTCTTTACTTAAAGCTGTCGCCCATTTTTTTCTCTTCTACGCATTCATACAAGTATTCAACACTCAATTTACATTTACAAATTTTACTCCTCCCGCAACCCCCCACCCCCCCTCCACCTCTTCTTGCTGCTCTGCCTCCCACACAAACAAACTACAAGCCCAACCCTTCATTGCCTTCTATTCAAATATTACATCAAATAAACATGCTCAAACACCAAGTCTTAAGGGCTGTAGCATCTTTCAAACTGGACAAATACCCAGGCCCGCATCAAATCTATCCCACACTCTTAAGAGAAGTAAGACACCAAATAGCACAGGCTCTCACCATCATTTTACAATCCTCTCTGGCTACAGGTGTGGTGCCCGACCACTGGAGGACTGCTAACGTGCTACCGTTCTTTCAAAAGGGAGAGAGGGATAGACCGCATAATTACAGGCCAGTCAGCCTAACCTCGGTGGTGGGAAAATTATTGGAAAAAGTTCTGAGGGACAGGAGAAATCTTCATTTAGAAAGACACGGATTAATCAGGGACAGTCAGCATGGATTTCTTAACGGAAGGTCGTGTCTGACTAATGCAATTCAATTTTTCGAGGAGGTAACAAGGAGGGTCGATGAGGGTAGTGCCTTTGATGTAGTCTATATGGATTTTAGCAAGGCTTTTGATAAGGTCCCGCATGCCAGATTGGTCACGAAAGTAAAAGCCCATGGGATCCAAGGCAAAGTGGCAAGTTGGATCCAAAATTGGCTCAGAGGCAGGAAACAAGGGTGTTTTTGTGACCGGAAGGCTGTTTCCAGTGGGGTTCCGCAGGGCTCACAGAATCACAGAAACCCCACAGTGCAGATAGAGGCCATTTCGGCCCATCGAGCCTGCACCGACTCAGTACTGGGCCCTTTGCTTTTTCTGGTATATATCAATGATTTGGATTTGAATGTAGGAAGTATGATTAAGAAGTTTGCAGATGATACAAAAATTGGCCGTGTGGTTAATAATGAAACAGAATGCTGTAGACTGCAGGAAGATATCAATGGACTCGTCTAGTGGGCAGAACAGTGGCAAATGGAATTCAGTTGGAATACACAATAAATGGTAGGACACTGAGAAATGCAGAGGATCAGCGGGACCTTGGAGTGCATGTCCACAGATCCCTGAAGGTAGCAGGACAGGTAGATAAAGTGGTTAAGCAGGCATACGGGATACTTGCCTTTATTAGCCGAGGCGTAGAATATAAGAGCGGGGAGGTTATGCTTCAACTGTATAAAACACTAGTTAGGCCGCAGCTAGAGTGCCGCGTGCAGTTCTGGTCACCACATTACAAGAAGGATGCGATTGCACTAGAGAAGGTGCAGAGGAGATTTCCGAGGATGTTGCCTGGGCTGGGGAATTTTAGTTATGAGGAAAGATTGGATAGGCTGGGGTTGTTTTCTTTGGAACACAGGAGGCTGAGGTGAGACCTAATTGAGGTGTGTAAAATTATGAGGGGCCGAGATAGAGTGGATAGGAAGGACCTATTTCCCTTAGCAGAAGGGTCAATAATAGATTTCAAGTAATTGGTAGGAGGTTTACAGGGAATTTGAGGAGACATTTTTTCACCCAGTGAATGGTGGGGGTCTGGAATGCACTGCCTGAAAGGGTGGTAGAGGCAGAAACCCTCATCACGTTTAAAAAGTACTTGGATATGCACTTGAACTGCCGTAACCTACAAGGCTACGGACCAAGTGCTGTAAAGTGGGATTTGGGTGGATTGCTCTTTGTCGGCTGGCACGGACAAGATGGGCCGAATGGCCTCCTTCTGTGCTGTAAATTTCTATGATTCTGCCTGATCATGTGACATCTGCCCACACGACTTCTACAAATGTTATTACATTGTAGCCAGGATTGTTTAGTTTCCAATTCCGCCCATTTTGAAGCCAGGTCTCCGTTATGGCTACTATTGCATAACCCCATGTGGCAACTTGCGCCTGCAACTCGTCAATCTTATTTGTAACGCTCCTCGCATTAACACACATGCATTTCAACAGCATGCTAGTTGGCTTTGCTTTTTTCCTGAATTTAACTGCTGCTCTTTCTACATTCTTCTTTGTTCTGTTGCTGTTTGTCCCTCCGAGTTTTCTATGCACCTTGTCTCTCCTCTCTGCTGCTGTGTCCTGGTGGCCCTCCGCCAGTGTGTGTATTTTGGCTATCTTATTTTCTTCTTCTGCTTATTTCGGCCCTGTGTCTGGAGCCCCTTGCATTTGTGTAGCAGCAGGAGAATGTGCAGCGAAGAAATGGTCAAAGGAAAGCGAGAGAGAGAGAGAGAGAGAGAGAGCAGCAAAAAGGATGTTGATTGATTAAGAGCAGTGTGTGCGCGTGTGTGCAAAACGTTGAGCAGCCTGTGGCGGCAGCAAAAGCCTACTGCACCCGGTATTCCCAGGCGGTCTCCCATCCAAGTACTAACCAGGCCTGACTCTGCTTAGCTTCCGAGATCAGACGAGATCGGGCGCATTCAGACTAGTATGGCCGTAGGCATATGCTAGCTGGCTTTCTCTTTACTTAAAGCTGTCGCCCATTTTTTTCTCTTCTACGCATTCATACAAGTATTCAACACTCAATTTACATTTACAAATTTTACTCCTCCCGCAACCCCCCACCCCCCCTCCACCTCTTCTTGCTGCTCTGCCTCCCACACAAACAAACTACAAGCCCAACCCTTCATTGCCTTCTATTCAAATATTACATCAAATAAACATGCTCAAACACCAAGTCTTAAGGGCTGTAGCATCTTTCAAACTGGACAAATACCCAGGCCCGCATCAAATCTATCCCACACTCTTAAGAGAAGTAAGACACCAAATAGCACAGGCTCTCACCATCATTTTACAATCCTCTCTGGCTACAGGTGTGGTGCCCGACCACTGGAGGACTGCTAACGTGCTACCGTTCTTTCAAAAGGGAGAGAGGGATAGACCGCATAATTACAGGCCAGTCAGCCTAACCTCGGTGGTGGGAAAATTATTGGAAAAAGTTCTGAGGGACAGGAGAAATCTTCATTTAGAAAGACACGGATTAATCAGGGACAGTCAGCATGGATTTCTTAACGGAAGGTCGTGTCTGACTAACGCAATTCAATTTTTCGAGGAGGTAACAAGGAGGGTCGATGAGGGTAGTGCCTTTGATGTAGTCTATATGGATTTTAGCAAGGCTTTTGATAAGGTCCCGCATGCCAGATTGGTCACGAAAGTAAAAGCCCATGGGATCCAAGGCAAAGTGGCAAGTTGGATCCAAAATTGGCTCAGAGGCAGGAAACAAAGGGTAATGGTCGAAGGGTGTTTTTGTGACCGGAAGGCTGTTTCCAGTGGGGTTCCGCAGGGCTCACAGAATCACAGAAACCCCACAGTGCAGATAGAGGCCATTTCGGCCCATCGAGCCTGCACCGACTCAGTACTGGGCCCTTTGCTTTTTCTGGTATATATCAATGATTTGGATTTGAATGTAGGAAGTATGATTAAGAAGTTTGCAGATGATACAAAAATTGGCCGTGTGGTTAATAATGAAACAGAATGCTGTAGACTGCAGGAAGATATCAATGGACTCGTCTAGTGGGCAGAACAGTGGCAAATGGAATTCAGTTGGAATACACAATAAATGGTAGGACACTGAGAAATGCAGAGGATCAGCGGGACCTTGGAGTGCATGTCCACAGATCCCTGAAGGTAGCAGGACAGGTAGATAAAGTGGTTAAGCAGGCATACGGGATACTTGCCTTTATTAGCCGAGGCGTAGAATATAAGAGCGGGGAGGTTATGCTTCAACTGTATAAAACACTAGTTAGGCCGCAGCTAGAGTGCCGCGTGCAGTTCTGGTCACCACATTACAAGAAGGATGCGATTGCACTAGAGAAGGTGCAGAGGAGATTTCCGAGGATGTTGCCTGGGCTGGGGAATTTTAGTTATGAGGAAAGATTGGATAGGCTGGGGTTGTTTTCTTTGGAACACAGGAGGCTGAGGCGAGACCTAATTGAGGTGTGTAAAATTATGAGGGGCCGAGATAGAGTGGATAGGAAGGACCTATTTCCCTTAGCAGAAGGGTCAATAATAGATTTCAAGTAATTGGTAGGAGGTTTACAGGGAATTTGAGGAGACATTTTTTCACCCAGTGAATGGTGGGGGTCTGGAATGCACTGCCTGAAAGGGTGGTAGAGGCAGAAACCCTCATCACGTTTAAAAAGTACTTGGATATGCACTTGAACTGCCGTAACCAACAAGGCTACGGACCAAGTGCTGTAAAGTGGGATTTGGGTGGATTGCTCTTTGTCGGCTGGCACGGACAAGATGGGCCGAATGGCCTCCTTCTGTGCTGTAAATTTCTATGATTCTGCCTGATCATGTGACATCTGCCCACACGACTTCTACAAATGTTATTACATTGTAGCCAGGATTGTTTAGTTTCCAATTCCGCCCATTTTGAAGCCAGGTCTCCGTTATGGCTACTATTGCATAACCCCATGTGGCAACTTGCGCCTGCAACTCGTCAATCTTATTTGTAACACTCCTCGCATTAACACACATGCATTTCAACAGC
Organism: Somniosus microcephalus; assembly: GCF_052327205.1. Classification (NCBI taxonomy): domain Eukaryota; kingdom Metazoa; phylum Chordata; class Chondrichthyes; order Squaliformes; family Somniosidae; genus Somniosus; species Somniosus microcephalus. Next base: position 8,743 of record NW_028226788.1, read on the forward strand.
ATGCTAGTTGGCTTTGCTTTTTTCCTGAATTTAACTGCTGCTCTTTCTACATTCTTCTTTGTTCTGTTGCTGTTTGTCCCTCCGAGTTTTCTATGCACCTTGTCTCTCCTCTCTGCTGCTGTGTCCTGGTGGCCCTCCGCCAGTGTGTGTATTTTGGCTATCTTATTTTCTTCTTCTGCTTATTTCGGCCCTGTGTCTGGAGCCCCTTGCATTTGTGTAGCAGCAGGAGAATGTGCAGCGAAGAAATGGTCAAAGGAAAGCGAGAGAGAGAGACAGAGAGAGAGAGAGAGAGAGCAGCAAAAAGGATGTTGATTGATTAAGAGCAGTGTGTGCGCGTGTGTGTGCAAAACGTTGAGCAGCCTGTGGCGGCAGCAAAAGCCTACTGCACCCGGTATTCCCAGGCGGTCTCCCATCCAAGTACTAACCAGGCCTGACTCTGCTTAGCTTCCGAGATCAGACGAGATCGGGCGCATTCAGACTAGTATGGCCGTAGGCATATGCTAGCTGGCTTTCTCTTTACTTAAAGCTGTCGCCCATTTTTTTCTCTTCTACGCATTCATACAAGTATTCAACACTCAATTTACATTTACAAATTTTACTCCTCCCGCAACCCCCCACCCCCCCTCCACCTCTTCTTGCTGCTCTGCCTCCCACACAAACAAACTACAAGCCCAACCCTTCATTGCCTTCTATTCAAATATTACATCAAATAAACATGCTCAAACACCAAGTCTTAAGGGCTGTAGTATCTTTCAAACTGGACAAATACCCAGGCCCGCATCAAATCTATCCCACACTCTTAAGAGAAGTAAGACACCAAATAGCACAGGCTCTCACCATCATTTTACAATCCTCTCTGGCTACAGGTGTGGTGCCCGACCACTGGAGGACTGCTAACGTGCTACCGTTCTTTCAAAAGGGAGAGAGGGATAGACCACATAATTACAGGCCAGTCAGCCTAACCTCGGTGGTGGGAAAATTATTGGAAAAAGTTCTGAGGGACAGGAGAAATCTTCATTTAGAAAGACACGGATTAATCAGGGACAGTCAGCATGGATTTCTTAACGGAAGGTCGTGTCTGACTAACGCAATTCAATTTTTCGAGGAGGTAACAAGGAGGGTCGATGAGGGTAGTGCCTTTGATGTAGTCTATATGGATTTTAGCAAGGCTTTTGATAAGGTCCCGCATGCCAGATTGGTCACGAAAGTAAAAGCCCATGGGATCCAAGGCAAAGTGGCAAGTTGGATCCAAAATTGGCTCAGAGGCAGGAAACAAAGGGTAATGGTCGAAGGGTGTTTTTGTGACCGGAAGGCTGTTTCCAGTGGGGTTCCGCAGGGCTCACAGAATCACAGAAACCCCACAGTGCAGATAGAGGCCATTTCGGCCCATCGAGCCTGCACCGACTCAGTACTGGGCCCTTTGCTTTTTCTGGTATATATCAATGATTTGGATTTGAATGTAGGAAGTATGATTAAGAAGTTTGCAGATGATACAAAAATTGGCCGTGTGGTTAATAATGAAACAGAATGCTGTAGACTGCAGGAAGATATCAATGGACTCGTCTAGTGGGCAGAACAGTGGCAAATGGAATTCAGTTGGAATACACAATAAATGGTAGGACACTGAGAAATGCAGAGGATCAGCGGGACCTTGGAGTGCATGTCCACAGATCCCTGAAGGTAGCAGGACAGGTAGATAAAGTGGTTAAGCAGGCATACGGGATACTTGCCTTTATTAGCCGAGGCGTAGAATATAAGAGCGGGGAGGTTATGCTTCAACTGTATAAAACACTAGTTAGGCCGCAGCTAGAGTGCCGCGTGCAGTTCTGGTCACCACATTACAAGAAGGATGCGATTGCACTAGAGAAGGTGCAGAGGAGATTTCCGAGGATGTTGCCTGGGCTGGGGAATTTTAGTTATGAGGAAAGATTGGATAGGCTGGGGTTGTTTTCTTTGGAACACAGGAGGCTGAGGCGAGACCTAATTGAGGTGTGTAAAATTATGAGGGGCCGAGATAGAGTGGATAGGAAGGACCTATTTCCCTTAGCAGAAGGGTCAATAATAGATTTCAAGTAATTGGTAGGAGGTTTACAGGGAATTTGAGGAGACATTTTTTCACCCAGTGAATGGTGGGGGTCTGGAATGCACTGCCTGAAAGGGTGGTAGAGGCAGAAACCCTCATCACGTTTAAAAAGTACTTGGATATGCACTTGAACTGCCGTAACCTACAAGGCTACGGACCAAGTGCTGTAAAGTGGGATTTGGGTGGATTGCTCTTTGTCGGCTGGCACGGACAAGATGGGCCGAATGGCCTCCTTCTGTGCTGTAAATTTCTATGATTCTGCCTGATCATGTGACATCTGCCCACACGACTTCTACAAATGTTATTACATTGTAGCCAGGATTGTTTAGTTTCCAATTCCGCCCATTTTGAAGCCAGGTCTCCGTTATAGCTACTATTGCATAACCCCATGTGGCAACTTGCGCCTGCAACTCGTCAATCTTATTTGTAACACTCCTCGCATTAACACACATGCATTTCAACAGCATGCTAGTTGGCTTTGCTTTTTTCCTGAATTTAACTGCTGCTCTTTCTACATTCTTCTTTGTTCTGTTGCTGTTTGTCCCTCCGAGTTTTCTATGCACCTTGTCTCTCCTCTCTGCTGCTGTGTCCTGGTGGCCCTCCGCCAGTGTGTGTATTTTGGCTATCTTATTTTCTTCTTCTGCTTATTTCGGCCCTGTGTCTGGAGCCCCTTGCATTTGTGTAGCAGCAGGAGAATGTGCAGCGAAGAAATGGTCAAAGGAAAGCGAGAGAGAGAGACAGAGAGAGAGAGAGAGAGAGAGAGAGCAGCAAAAAGGATGTTGATTGATTAAGAGCAGTGTGTGCGCGTGTGTGTGCAAAACGTTGAGCAGCCTGTGGCGGCAGCAAAAGCCTACTGCACCCGGTATTCCCAGGCGGTCTCCCATCCAAGTACTAACCAGGCCTGACTCTGCTTAGCTTCCGAGATCAGACGAGATCGGGCGCATTCAGACTAGTATGGCCGTAGGCATATGCTAGCTGGCTTTCTCTTTACTTAAAGCTGTCGCCCATTTTTTTCTCTTCTACGCATTCATACAAGTATTCAACACTCAATTTACATTTACAAATTTTACTCCTCCCGCAACCCCCCACCCCCCCTCCACCTCTTCTTGCTGCTCTGCCTCCCACACAAACAAACTACAAGCCCAACCCTTCATTGCCTTCTATTCAAATATTACATCAAATAAACATGCTCAAACACCAAGTCTTAAGGGCTGTAGCATCTTTCAAACTGGACAAATACCCAGGCCCGCATCAAATCTATCCCACACTCTTAAGAGAAGTAAGACACCAAATAGCACAGGCTCTCACCATCATTTTACAATCCTCTCTGGCTACAGGTGTGGTGCCCGACCACTGGAGGACTGCTAACGTGCTACCGTTCTTTCAAAAGGGAGAGAGGGATAGACCGCATAATTACAGGCCAGTCAGCCTAACCTCGGTGGTGGGAAAATTATTGGAAAAAGTTCTGAGGGACAGGAGAAATCTTCATTTAGAAAGACACGGATTAATCAGGGACAGTCAGCATGGATTTCTTAACGGAAGGTCGTGTCTGACTAACGCAATTCAATTTTTCGAGGAGGTAACAAGGAGGGTCGATGAGGGTAGTGCCTTTGATGTAGTCTATATGGATTTTAGCAAGGCTTTTGATAAGGTCCCGCATGCCAGATTGGTCACGAAAGTAAAAGCCCATGGGATCCAAGGCAAAGTGGCAAGTTGGATCCAAAATTGGCTCAGAGGCAGGAAACAAAGGGTAATGGTCGAAGGGTGTTTTTGTGACCGGAAGGCTGTTTCCAGTGGGGTTCCGCAGGGCTCAGAGAATCACAGAAACCCCACAGTGCAGATAGAGGCCATTTCGGCCCATCGAGCCTGCACCGACTCAGTACTGGGCCCTTTGCTTTTTCTGGTATATATCAATGATTTGGATTTGAATGTAGGAAGTATGATTAAGAAGTTTGCAGATGATACAAAAATTGGCCGTGTGGTTAATAATGAAACAGAATGCTGTAGACTGCAGGAAGATATCAATGGACTCGTCTAGTGGGCAGAACAGTGGCAAATGGAATTCAGTTGGAATACACAATAAATGGTAGGACACTGAGAAATGCAGAGGATCAGCGGGACCTTGGAGTGCATGTCCACAGATCCCTGAAGGTAGCAGGACAGGTAGATAAAGTGGTTAAGCAGGCATACGGGATACTTGCCTTTATTAGCCGAGGCGTAGAATATAAGAGCGGGGAGGTTATGCTTCAACTGTATAAAACACTAGTTAGGCCGCAGCTAGAGTGCCGCGTGCAGTTCTGGTCACCACATTACAAGAAGGATGCGATTGCACTAGAGAAGGTGCAGAGGAGATTTCCGAGGATGTTGCCTGGGCTGGGGAATTTTAGTTATGAGGAAAGATTGGATAGGCTGGGGTTGTTTTCTTTGGAACACAGGAGGCTGAGGCGAGACCTAATTGAGGTGTGTAAAATTATGAGGGGCCGAGATAGAGTGGATAGGAAGGACCTATTTCCCTTAGCAGAAGGGTCAATAATAGATTTCAAGTAATTGGTAGGAGGTTTACAGGGAATTTGAGGAGACATTTTTTCACCCAGTGAATGGTGGGGGTCTGGAATGCACTGCCTGAAAGGGTGGTAGAGGCAGAAACCCTCATCACGTTTAAAAAGTACTTGGATATGCACTTGAACTGCCGTAACCTACAAGGCTACGGACCAAGTGCTGTAAAGTGGGATTTGGGTGGATTGCTCTTTGTCGGCTGGCACGGACAAGATGGGCCGAATGGCCTCCTTCTGTGCTGTAAATTTCTATGATTCTGCCTGATCATGTGACATCTGCCCACACGACTTCTACAAATGTTATTACATTGTAGCCAGGATTGTTTAGTTTCCAATTCCGCCCATTTTGAAGCCAGGTCTCCGTTATAGCTACTATTGCATAACCCCATGTGGCAACTTGCGCCTGCAACTCGTCAATCTTATTTGTAACGCTCCTCGCATTAACACACATGCATTTCAACAGCATGCTAGTTGGCTTTGCTTTTTTCCTGAATTTAACTGCTGCTCTTTCGACATTCTTCTTTGTTCTGTTGCTGTTTGTCCCTCCGAGTTTTCTATGCACCTTGTCTCTCCTCTCTGCTGCTGTGTCCTGGTGGCCCTCCGCCAGTGTGTGTATTTTGGCTATCTTATTTTCTTCTTCTGCTTATTTCGGCCCTGTGTCTGGAGCCCCTTGCATTTGTGTAGCAGCAGGAGAATGTGCAGCGAAGAAATGGTCAAAGGAAAGCGAGAGAGAGAGACAGAGAGAGAGAGAGAGAGCAGCAAAAAGGATGTTGATTGATTAAGAGCAGTGTGTGCGCGTGTGTGTGCAAAACGTTGAGCAGCCTGTGGCGGCAGCAAAAGCCTACTGCACCCGGTATTCCCAGGCGGTCTCCCATCCAAGTACTAACCAGGCCTGACTCTGCTTAGCTTCCGAGATCAGACGAGATCGGGCACATTCAGACTAGTATGGCCGTAGGCATATGCTAGCTGGCTTTCTCTTTACTTAAAGCTGTCGCCCATTTTTTTCTCTTCTACGCATTCATACAAGTATTCAACACTCAATTTACATTTACAAATTTTACTCCTCCCGCAACCCCCCACCCCCCCTCCACCTCTTCTTGCTGCTCTGCCTCCCACACAAACAAACTACAAGCCCAACCCTTCATTGCCTTCTATTCAAATATTACATCAAATAAACATGCTCAAACACCAAGTCTTAAGGGCTGTAGCATCTTTCAAACTGGACAAATACCCAGGCCCGCATCAAATCTATCCCACACTCTTAAGAGAAGTAAGACACCAAATAGCACAGGCTCTCACCATCATTTTACAATCCTCTCTGGCTACAGGTGTGGTGCCCGACCACTGGAGGACTGCTAACGTGCTACCGTTCTTTCAAAAGGGAGAGAGGGATAGACCGCATAATTACAGGCCAGTCAGCCTAACCTCGGTGGTGGGAAAATTATTGGAAAAAGTTCTGAGGGACAGGAGAAATCTTCATTTAGAAAGACACGGATTAATCAGGGACAGTCAGCATGGATTTCTTAACGGAAGGTCGTGTCTGACTAACGCAATTCAATTTTTCGAGGAGGTAACAAGGAGGGTCGATGAGGGTAGTGCCTTTGATGTAGTCTATATGGATTTTAGCAAGGCTTTTGATAAGGTCCCGCATGCCAGATTGGTCACGAAAGTAAAAGCCCATGGGATCCAAGGCAAAGTGGCAAGTTGGATCCAAAATTGGCTCAGAGGCAGGAAACAAAGGGTAATGGTCGAAGGGTGTTTTTGTGACCGGAAGGCTGTTTCCAGTGGGGTTCCGCAGGGCTCAGAGAATCACAGAAACCCCACAGTGCAGATAGAGGCCATTTCGGCCCATCGAGCCTGCACCGACTCAGTACTGGGCCCTTTGCTTTTTCTGGTATATATCAATGATTTGGATTTGAATGTAGGAAGTATGATTAAGAAGTTTGCAGATGATACAAAAATTGGCCGTGTGGTTAATAATGAAACAGAATGCTGTAGACTGCAGGAAGATATCAATGGACTCGTCTAGTGGGCAGAACAGTGGCAAATGGAATTCAGTTGGAATACACAATAAATGGTAGGACACTGAGAAATGCAGAGGATCAGCGGGACCTTGGAGTGCATGTCCACAGATCCCTGAAGGTAGCAGGACAGGTAGATAAAGTGGTTAAGCAGGCATACGGGATACTTGCCTTTATTAGCCGAGGCGTAGAATATAAGAGCGGGGAGGTTATGCTTCAACTGTATAAAACACTAGTTAGGCCGCAGCTAGAGTGCCGCGTGCAGTTCTGGTCACCACATTACAAGAAGGATGCGATTGCACTAGAGAAGGTGCAGAGGAGATTTCCGAGGATGTTGCCTGGGCTGGGGAATTTTAGTTATGAGGAAAGATTGGATAGGCTGGGGTTGTTTTCTTTGGAACACAGGAGGCTGAGGCGAGACCTAATTGAGGTGTGTAAAATTATGAGGGGCCGAGATAGAGTGGATAGGAAGGACCTATTTCCCTTAGCAGAAGGGTCAATAATAGATTTCAAGTAATTGGTAGGAGGTTTACAGGGAATTTGAGGAGACATTTTTTCACCCAGTGAATGGTGGGGGTCTGGAATGCACTGCCTGAAAGGGTGGTAGAGGCAGAAACCCTCATCACGTTTAAAAAGTACTTGGATATGCACTTGAACTGCCGTAACCTACAAGGCTACGGACCAAGTGCTGTAAAGTGGGATTTGGGTGGATTGCTCTTTGTCGGCTGGCACGGACAAGATGGGCCGAATGGCCTCCTTCTGTGCTGTAAATTTCTATGATTCTGCCTGATCATGTGACATCTGCCCACACGACTTCTACAAATGTTATTACATTGTAGCCAGGATTGTTTAGTTTCCAATTCCGCCCATTTTGAAGCCAGGTCTCCGTTATAGCTACTATTGCATAACCCCATGTGGCAACTTGCGCCTGCAACTCGTCAATCTTATTTGTAACGCTCCTCGCATTAACACACATGCATTTCAACAGCATGCTAGTTGGCTTTGCTTTTTTCCTGAATTTAACTGCTGCTCTTTCTACATTCTTCTTTGTTCTGTTGCTGTTTGTCCCTCCGAGTTTTCTATGCACCTTGTCTCTCCTCTCTGCTGCTGTGTCCTGGTGGCCCTCCGCCAGTGTGTGTATTTTGGCTATCTTATTTTCTTCTTCTGCTTATTTCGGCCCTGTGTCTGGAGCCCCTTGCATTTGTGTAGCAGCAGGAGAATGTGCAGCGAAGAAATGGTCAAAGGAAAGCGAGAGAGAGAGACAGAGAGAGAGAGAGAGAGCAGCAAAAAGGATGTTGATTGATTAAGAGCAGTGTGTGCGCGTGTGTGTGCAAAACGTTGAGCAGCCTGTGGCGGCAGCAAAAGCCTACTGCACCCGGTATTCCCAGGCGGTCTCCCATCCAAGTACTAACCAGGCCTGACTCTGCTTAGCTTCCGAGATCAGACGAGATCGGGCGCATTCAGACTAGTATGGCCGTAGGCATATGCTAGCTGGCTTTCTCTTTACTTAAAGCTGTCGCCCATTTTTTTCTCTTCTACGCATTCATACAAGTATTCAACACTCAATTTACATTTACAAATTTTACTCCTCCCGCAACCCCCCACCCCCCCTCCACCTCTTCTTGCTGCTCTGCCTCCCACACAAACAAACTACAAGCCCAACCCTTCATTGCCTTCTATTCAAATATTACATCAAATAAACATGCTCAAACACCAAGTCTTAAGGGCTGTAGCATCTTTCAAACTGGACAAATACCCAGGCCCGCATCAAATCTATCCCACACTCTTAAGAGAAGTAAGACACCAAATAGCACAGGCTCTCACCATCATTTTACAATCCTCTCTGGCTACAGGTGTGGTGCCCGACCACTGGAGGACTGCTAACGTGCTACCGTTCTTTCAAAAGGGAGAGAGGGATAGACCGCATAATTACAGGCCAGTCAGCCTAACCTCGGTGGTGGGAAAATTATTGGAAAAAGTTCTGAGGGACAGGAGAAATCTTCATTTAGAAAGACACGGATTAATCAGGGACAGTCAGCATGGATTTCTTAACGGAAGGTCGTGTCTGACTAACGCAATTCAATTTTTCGAGGAGGTAACAAGGAGGGTCGATGAGGGTAGTGCCTTTGATGTAGTCTATATGGATTTTAGCAAGGCTTTTGATAAGGTCCCGCATGCCAGATTGGTCACGAAAGTAAAAGCCCATGGGATCCAAGGCAAAGTGGCAAGTTGGATCCAAAATTGGCTCAGAGGCAGGAAACAAAGGGTAATGGTCGAAGGGTGTTTTTGTGACCGGAAGGCTGTTTCCAGTGGGGTTCCGCAGGGCTCAGAGAATCACAGAAACCCCACAGTGCAGATAGAGGCCATTTCGGCCCATCGAGCCTGCACCGACTCAGTACTGGGCCCTTTGCTTTTTCTGGTATATATCAATGATTTGGATTTGAATGTAGGAAGTATGATTAAGAAGTTTGCAGATGATACAAAAATTGGCCGTGTGGTTAATAATGAAACAGAATGCTGTAGACTGCAGGAAGATATCAATGGACTCGTCTAGTGGGCAGAACAGTGGCAAATGGAATTCAGTTGGAATACACAATAAATGGTAGGACACTGAGAAATGCAGAGGATCAGCGGGACCTTGGAGTGCATGTCCACAGATCCCTGAAGGTAGCAGGACAGGTAGATAAAGTGGTTAAGCAGGCATACGGGATACTTGCCTTTATTAGCCGAGGCGTAGAATATAAGAGCGGGGAGGTTATGCTTCAACTGTATAAAACACTAGTTAGGCCGCAGCTAGAGTGCCGCGTGCAGTTCTGGTCACCACATTACAAGAAGGATGCGATTGCACTAGAGAAGGTGCAGAGGAGATTTCCGAGGATGTTGCCTGGGCTGGGGAATTTTAGTTATGAGGAAAGATTGGATAGGCTGGGGTTGTTTTCTTTGGAACACAGGAGGCTGAGGCGAGACCTAATTGAGGTGTGTAAAATTATGAGGGGCCGAGATAGAGTGGATAGGAAGGACCTATTTCCCTTAGCAGAAGGGTCAATAATAGATTTCAAGTAATTGGTAGGAGGTTTACAGGGAATTTGAGGAGACATTTTTTCACCCAGTGAATGGTGGGGGTCTGGAATGCACTGCCTGAAAGGGTGGTAGAGGCAGAAACCCTCATCACGTTTAAAAAGTACTTGGATATGCACTTGAACTGCCGTAACCTACAAGGCTACGGACCAAGTGCTGTAAAGTGGGATTTGGGTGGATTGCTCTTTGTCGGCTGGCACGGACAAGATGGGCCGAATGGCCTCCTTCTGTGCTGTAAATTTCTATGATTCTGCCTGATCATGTGACATCTGCCCACACGACTTCTACAAATGTTATTACATTGTAGCCAGGATTGTTTAGTTTCCAATTCCGCCCATTTTGAAGCCAGGTCTCCGTTATAGCTACTATTGCATAACCCCATGTGGCAACTTGCGCCTGCAACTCGTCAATCTTATTTGTAACGCTCCTCGCATTAACACACATGCATTTCAACAGCATGCTAGTTGGCTTTGCTTTTTTCCTGAATTTAACTGCTGCTCTTTCTACATTCTTCTTTGTTCTGTTGCTGTTTGTCCCTCCGAGTTTTCTATGCACCTTGTCTCTCCTCTCTGCTGCTGTGTCCTGGTGGCCCTCCGCCAGTGTGTGTATTTTGGCTATCTTATTTTCTTCTTCTGCTTATTTCGGCCCTGTGTCTGGAGCCCCTTGCATTTGTGTAGCAGCAGGAGAATGTGCAGCGAAGAAATGGTCAAAGGAAAGCGAGAGAGAGAGACAGAGAGAGAGAGAGAGAGCAGCAAAAAGGATGTTGATTGATTAAGAGCAGTGTGTGCGCGTGTGTGTGCAAAACGTTGAGCAGCCTGTGGCGGCAGCAAAAGCCTACTGCACCCGGTATTCCCAGGCGGTCTCCCATCCAAGTACTAACCAGGCCTGACTCTGCTTAGCTTCCGAGATCAGACGAGATCGGGCGCATTCAGACTAGTATGGCCGTAGGCATATGCTAGCTGGCTTTCTCTTTACTTAAAGCTGTCGCCCATTTTTTTCTCTTCTACGCATTCATACAAGTATTCAACACTCAATTTACATTTACAAATTTTACTCCTCCCGCAACCCCCCACCCCCCCTCCACCTCTTCTTGCTGCTCTGCCTCCCACACAAACAAACTACAAGCCCAACCCTTCATTGCCTTCTATTCAAATATTACATCAAATAAACATGCTCAAACACCAAGTCTTAAGGGCTGTAGCATCTTTCAAACTGGACAAATACCCAGGCCCGCATCAAATCTATCCCACACTCTTAAGAGAAGTAAGACACCAAATAGCACAGGCTCTCACCATCATTTTACAATCCTCTCTGGCTACAGGTGTGGTGCCCGACCACTGGAGGACTGCTAACGTGCTACCGTTCTTTCAAAAGGGAGAGAGGGATAGACCGCATAATTACAGGCCAGTCAGCCTAACCTCGGTGGTGGGAAAATTATTGGAAAAAGTTCTGAGGGACAGGAGAAATCTTCATTTAGAAAGACACGGATTAATCAGGGACAGTCAGCATGGATTTCTTAACGGAAGGTCGTGTCTGACTAACGCAATTCAATTTTTCGAGGAGGTAACAAGGAGGGTCGATGAGGGTAGTGCCTTTGATGTAGTCTATATGGATTTTAGCAAGGCTTTTGATAAGGTCCCGCATGCCAGATTGGTCACGAAAGTAAAAGCCCATGGGATCCAAGGCAAAGTGGCAAGTTGGATCCAAAATTGGCTCAGAGGCAGGAAACAAAGGGTAATGGTCGAAGGGTGTTTTTGTGACCGGAAGGCTGTTTCCAGTGGGGTTCCGCAGGGCTCACAGAATCACAGAAACCCCACAGTGCAGATAGAGGCCATTTCGGCCCATCGAGCCTGCACCGACTCAGTACTGGGCCCTTTGCTTTTTCTGGTATATATCAATGATTTGGATTTGAATGTAGGAAGTATGATTAAGAAGTTTGCAGATGATACAAAAATTGGCCGTGTGGTTAATAATGAAACAGAATGCTGTAGACTGCAGGAAGATATCAATGGACTCGTCTAGTGGGCAGAACAGTGGCAAATGGAATTCAGTTGGAATACACAATAAATGGTAGGACACTGAGAAATGCAGAGGATCAGCGGGACCTTGGAGTGCATGTCCACAGATCCCTGAAGGTAGCAGGACAGGTAGATAAAGTGGTTAAGCAGGCATACGGGATACTTGCCTTTATTAGCCGAGGCGTAGAATATAAGAGCGGGGAGGTTATGCTTCAACTGTATAAAACACTAGTTAGGCCGCAGCTAGAGTGCCGCGTGCAGTTCTGGTCACCACATTACAAGAAGGATGCGATTGCACTAGAGAAGGTGCAGAGGAGATTTCCGAGGATGTTGCCTGGGCTGGGGAATTTTAGTTATGAGGAAAGATTGGATAGGCTGGGGTTGTTTTCTTTGGAACACAGGAGGCTGAGGCGAGACCTAATTGAGGTGTGTAAAATTATGAGGGGCCGAGATAGAGTGGATAGGAAGGACCTATTTCCCTTAGCAGAAGGGTCAATAATAGATTTCAAGTAATTGGTAGGAGGTTTACAGGGAATTTGAGGAGACATTTTTTCACCCAGTGAATGGTGGGGGTCTGGAATGCACTGCCTGAAAGGGTGGTAGAGGCAGAAACCCTCATCACGTTTAAAAAGTACTTGGATATGCACTTGAACTGCCGTAACCTACAAGGCTACGGACCAAGTGCTGTAAAGTGGGATTTGGGTGGATTGCTCTTTGTCGGCTGGCACGGACAAGATGGGCCGAATGGCCTCCTTCTGTGCTGTAAATTTCTATGATTCTGCCTGATCATGTGACATCTGCCCACACGACTTCTACAAATGTTATTACATTGTAGCCAGGATTGTTTAGTTTCCAATTCCGCCCATTTTGAAGCCAGGTCTCCGTTATAGCTACTATTGCATAACCCCATGTGGCAACTTGCGCCTGCAACTCGTCAATCTTATTTGTAACGCTCCTCGCATTAACACACATGCATTTCAACAGCATGCTAGTTGGCTTTGCTTTTTTCCTGAATTTAACTGCTGCTCTTTCGACATTCTTCTTTGTTCTGTTGCTGTTTGTCCCTCCGAGTTTTCTATGCACCTTGTCTCTCCTCTCTGCTGCTGTGTCCTGGTGGCCCTCCGCCAGTGTGTGTATTTTGGCTATCTTATTTTCTTCTTCTGCTTATTTCGGCCCTGTGTCTGGAGCCCCTTGCATTTGTGTAGCAGCAGGAGAATGTGCAGCGAAGAAATGGTCAAAGGAAAGCGAGAGAGAGAGACAGAGAGAGAGAGAGAGAGCAGCAAAAAGGATGTTGATTGATTAAGAGCAGTGTGTGCGCGTGTGTGTGCAAAACGTTGAGCAGCCTGTGGCGGCAGCAAAAGCCTACTGCACCCGGTATTCCCAGGCGGTCTCCCATCCAAGTACTAACCAGGCCTGACTCTGCTTAGCTTCCGAGATCAGACGAGATCGGGCACATTCAGACTAGTATGGCCGTAGGCATATGCTAGCTGGCTTTCTCTTTACTTAAAGCTGTCGCCCATTTTTTTCTCTTCTACGCATTCATACAAGTATTCAACACTCAATTTACATTTACAAATTTTACTCCTCCCGCAACCCCCCACCCCCCCTCCACCTCTTCTTGCTGCTCTGCCTCCCACACAAACAAACTACAAGCCCAACCCTTCATTGCCTTCTATTCAAATATTACATCAAATAAACATGCTCAAACACCAAGTCTTAAGGGCTGTAGCATCTTTCAAACTGGACAAATACCCAGGCCCGCATCAAATCTATCCCACACTCTTAAGAGAAGTAAGACACCAAATAGCACAGGCTCTCACCATCATTTTACAATCCTCTCTGGCTACAGGTGTGGTGCCCGACCACTGGAGGACTGCTAACGTGCTACCGTTCTTTCAAAAGGGAGAGAGGGATAGACCGCATAATTACAGGCCAGTCAGCCTAACCTCGGTGGTGGGAAAATTATTGGAAAAAGTTCTGAGGGACAGGAGAAATCTTCATTTAGAAAGACACGGATTAATCAGGGACAGTCAGCATGGATTTCTTAACGGAAGGTCGTGTCTGACTAACGCAATTCAATTTTTCGAGGAGGTAACAAGGAGGGTCGATGAGGGTAGTGCCTTTGATGTAGTCTATATGGATTTTAGCAAGGCTTTTGATAAGGTCCCGCATGCCAGATTGGTCACGAAAGTAAAAGCCCATGGGATCCAAGGCAAAGTGGCAAGTTGGATCCAAAATTGGCTCAGAGGCAGGAAACAAAGGGTAATGGTCGAAGGGTGTTTTTGTGACCGGAAGGCTGTTTCCAGTGGGGTTCCGCAGGGCTCAGAGAATCACAGAAACCCCACAGTGCAGATAGAGGCCATTTCGGCCCATCGAGCCTGCACCGACTCAGTACTGGGCCCTTTGCTTTTTCTGGTATATATCAATGATTTGGATTTGAATGTAGGAAGTATGATTAAGAAGTTTGCAGATGATACAAAAATTGGCCGTGTGGTTAATAATGAAACAGAATGCTGTAGACTGCAGGAAGATATCAATGGACTCGTCTAGTGGGCAGAACAGTGGCAAATGGAATTCAGTTGGAATACACAATAAATGGTAGGACACTGAGAAATGCAGAGGATCAGCGGGACCTTGGAGTGCATGTCCACAGATCCCTGAAGGTAGCAGGACAGGTAGATAAAGTGGTTAAGCAGGCATACGGGATACTTGCCTTTATTAGCCGAGGCGTAGAATATAAGAGCGGGGAGGTTATGCTTCAACTGTATAAAACACTAGTTAGGCCGCAGCTAGAGTGCCGCGTGCAGTTCTGGTCACCACATTACAAGAAGGATGCGATTGCACTAGAGAAGGTGCAGAGGAGATTTCCGAGGATGTTGCCTGGGCTGGGGAATTTTAGTTATGAGGAAAGATTGGATAGGCTGGGGTTGTTTTCTTTGGAACACAGGAGGCTGAGGCGAGACCTAATTGAGGTGTGTAAAATTATGAGGGGCCGAGATAGAGTGGATAGGAAGGACCTATTTCCCTTAGCAGAAGGGTCAATAATAGATTTCAAGTAATTGGTAGGAGGTTTACAGGGAATTTGAGGAGACATTTTTTCACCCAGTGAATGGTGGGGGTCTGGAATGCACTGCCTGAAAGGGTGGTAGAGGCAGAAACCCTCATCACGTTTAAAAAGTACTTGGATATGCACTTGAACTGCCGTAACCTACAAGGCTACGGACCAAGTGCTGTAAAGTGGGATTTGGGTGGATTGCTCTTTGTCGGCTGGCACGGACAAGATGGGCCGAATGGCCTCCTTCTGTGCTGTAAATTTCTATGATTCTGCCTGATCATGTGACATCTGCCCACACGACTTCTACAAATGTTATTACATTGTAGCCAGGATTGTTTAGTTTCCAATTCCGCCCATTTTGAAGCCAGGTCTCCGTTATAGCTACTATTGCATAACCCCATGTGGCAACTTGCGCCTGCAACTCGTCAATCTTATTTGTAACGCTCCTCGCATTAACACACATGCATTTCAACAGCATGCTAGTTGGCTTTGCTTTTTTCCTGAATTTAACTGCTGCTCTTTCGACATTCTTCTTTGTTCTGTTGCTGTTTGTCCCTCCGAGTTTTCTATGCACCTTGTCTCTCCTCTCTGCTGCTGTGTCCTGGTGGCCCTCCGCCAGTGTGTGTATTTTGGCTATCTTATTTTCTTCTTCTGCTTATTTCGGCCCTGTGTCTGGAGCCCCTTGCATTTGTGTAGCAGCAGGAGAATGTGCAGCGAAGAAATGGTCAAAGGAAAGCGAGAGAGAGAGACAGAGAGAGAGAGAGAGAGAGAGCAGCAAAAAGGATGTTGATTGATTAAGAGCAGTGTGTGCGCGTGTGTGTGCAAAACGTTGAGCAGCCTGTGGCGGCAGCAAAAGCCTACTGCACCTGGTATTCCCAGGCGGTCTCCCATCCAAGTACTAACCAGGCCTGACTCTGCTTAGCTTCCGAGATCAGACGAGATCGGGCACATTCAGACTAGTATGGCCGTAGGCATATGCTAGCTGGCTTTCTCTTTACTTAAAGCTGTCGCCCATTTTTTTCTCTTCTACGCATTCATACAAGTATTCAACACTCAATTTACATTTACAAATTTTACTCCTCCCGCAACCCCCCACCCCCCCTCCACCTCTTCTTGCTGCTCTGCCTCCCACACAAACAAACTACAAGCCCAACCCTTCATTGCCTTCTATTCAAATATTACATCAAATAAACATGCTCAAACACCAAGTCTTAAGGGCTGTAGCATCTTTCAAACTGGACAAATACCCAGGCCCGCATCAAATCTATCCCACACTCTTAAGAGAAGTAAGACACCAAATAGCACAGGCTCTCACCATCATTTTACAATCCTCTCTGGCTACAGGTGTGGTGCCCGACCACTGGAGGACTGCTAACGTGCTACCGTTCTTTCAAAAGGGAGAGAGGGATAGACCGCATAATTACAGGCCAGTCAGCCTAACCTCGGTGGTGGGAAAATTATTGGAAAAAGTTCTGAGGGACAGGAGAAATCTTCATTTAGAAAGACACGGATTAATCAGGGACAGTCAGCATGGATTTCTTAACGGAAGGTCGTGTCTGACTAACGCAATTCAATTTTTCGAGGAGGTAACAAGGAGGGTCGATGAGGGTAGTGCCTTTGATGTAGTCTATATGGATTTTAGCAAGGCTTTTGATAAGGTCCCGCATGCCAGATTGGTCACGAAAGTAAAAGCCCATGGGATCCAAGGCAAAGTGGCAAGTTGGATCCAAAATTGGCTCAGAGGCAGGAAACAAAGGGTAATGGTCGAAGGGTGTTTTTGTGACCGGAAGGCTGTTTCCAGTGGGGTTCCGCAGGGCTCACAGAATCACAGAAACCCCACAGTGCAGATAGAGGCCATTTCGGCCCATCGAGCCTGCACCG